>NC_133660.1:301566091-301865815 GCF_037893015.1 Macrotis lagotis | reverse complement strand
TGATTTTATATATTTTTTCATAAAGTCAACTTGATTGTATTTATTACTCCAATTGTTTTCTTAATTTCAATTTTATTAAGTATACCTTTAATTTTCACAATTTCTAATTTGGTATTTAATTGGAGATTTTTAATTTGTTCTTTCTCCAGTTTTATTTTTCTGTTGCATGATCAATACATTGATCTCATTTTTCTCTATTTTATTCATGTAAGTAATTAGAGATATAGTATTTCCTCTGTAATTGGTTTGACTCTATCCCATTTTGATATGCTTTATCATTATTGTATTGTATTCTTGGATGAAATATTTAATTCTTTCTGTTATTTATTGTTTCATCCTCTCATTGTTTAAAATTTGGTCATTTAGCTACCAATAAGTTTTAAGTCAAACTTTGCATGGCCCTTTATTGCATGTGACTTTCATTGCATCAAAATTTGAAAAGACTGCATTCAATATTTTTACCTTTTTTCATTTGATTATGAGGTTTTTATGCCGTAATACATGGTCAGTTTTTGTTGGTGTCATGTTGCTGAAAAGGGGTATATTCCTTTCTATTCCCATTCATTTTTCTGCAGAGATTATCATATCCCAGGTTTCTAACATACTATTCACCTCCTTAACTTCTTTCTTGTTTATTTTATGGTAAGATTGATCTAATTCTGATAGAGGGGGTTGAAGTTCTCCATCAGTATGGTTTTATTGTCCTTGTCTTGTAATTCATTTAGCTTCTCCCCTAAGAATTTGAATGCTGTACCACTTGATGCATACATATTTAGTTTTGAAATTACTTCATTGTCTATGGTACCTTTTTATGAGGATCTAGTTTCCTTCCTTATTTCTTTTAATGAGATTTTTAATGAACAATTTTAATAATTGCTTTGTCTTAGATAATAATTCCTATTCCTACTTGGTTCACTTCAGCTGAAGCATAATATATTCTGCATCAATTTTTTCCTTTTACTCTATATGTATATCTCTAAGCAGTATATTGGAGGATTCTGGCTTTCAATCTGCTCTGCTATCCACTTCCATTTTATGGAAGAGTTCATCCCATTCACAGTTATAATCACTATTACTGCCCTCCATGATATCTCCCCTTTGTTTGTATTTTTTACTTCTTTCCATTATCCCTCCTTCCCAGGTTTTGCTTCTAAATGCCAATTCCCACAAAGTTTTTCCCCCTTCTATCTATCAACCAAACCCTTCTTTCCGTTTTCACTTTTCCCCTCCTTCCTTCTCCACTTTCTATCAGTCCCTCCTTTCTACAGCCCTGACTTTTCCTCTCCTTATACTTAAAAAGTAAGATAAATTTATAAACTCACCTGAGATTGCATGCTAATCCCTCATCGAGTCAATTTTGATAAAAGTAAGATTCAGGTGTTTCTCACCTCCATTTTATCCCTCTATTACAACAAGTCCATTGCATCTCATGTGATATAATTTATCCTATTCTCCCTCTCCCTTCCTCCTAACTCTATGTTCACCCCCCCCATTTTAATGACAACTTTATTATAATCATTCCATCAAGATCATGGACATACCATCAATATCCATACCTTCAGTCAAAGTATATTTCCTCTACTGAAGTTACAATTCTCAAGAGTTATGAGAATCTTCTTCCCAGGAAGGAATGTAACAAGTTTTATTTTACTGGATAGCAATTTTTTTCTTCAATCCTATATACCTTTTTTTATAAGTCCTGAATCTCCTTTTTCCTGATGAAATTTTCTGTTCATTTCTTTTCATCAGGAAAGAGTGAAAGTCACCTAATTCATTAAATGTTCATCTTTTCCCCAGAAAGAGAAGGCTCAGTTTTGCTAGAAGGTTCATTCTTGGTTGTAATCCAAGTTCTCTTGCTCTCTGGAATACCATAGTCCAGGTCTTTCGAACCTTTAAAGTTGATACAGCCAAGGTCCTATGGAATCCTAACTGACTCCTTGTTATTTGAATTGCTTCTATATGACTGCTAGTGGGATTGTCTCCTTGATTTCATAATTTTAGAGTTTGGCCACTGCTCGGGGACCTATCCCGAGCCTTCGCCTGGATACATACCTTTCCCCGGTCTTCGCACGTCACGGACCCGTCGGTCTTCGGACGCACGGACCCTCCTTTGGGGAAGGAGGGCAATAACTGGACAGAACACCCGGTTGCAGTCTAACAAGCAGGTCTTTATTGCTTACATAGCCGCGAGAAAAGCCTCTCCTCTTCCCCAGTCCCCTCCCTTATCTAGTCTTCTGCTCCTCCCCCGAGCTCCTCCCCTGTTCCTCCCTCATGGGCGGAGCCACTCCTGTGACTGGGGCGTTCCCAGCACCCATGTGGGCGGGTTCACACCCCCAGGCGTCTCCTAGCCCATAGGTGGCCAAGGTCCAGAGCTGGGTCCAGAGCAGGCCACAATATTCCTTCTTCATTTTCTAATTATTATAGAAACTCAGGAGGGAATCAATATGTATTTTCTTCTTTTATATATTTGTTTAAATTGCTTTTTGCAAGGTAATTAGGTTATGTTACTTGCCCAATGTCCCAGAGCTAAGTAACTATTAAATTTCTTTGACAGAACTTGAATTCAAGTCCTCTCTACTCCAGGACCAGTGCTCTATCCACTGGACCACTTAAACCTCCTAATGGATTCTTTCAATGTCTATTTTGCCCTCTAGTTTCAAGATATCAGGGCAGTTCTCCCTAACTATATTCTGAAAAATGTATCCAGATTTTTTTAATCAAGATTTTCAGTTATTCCTTGGATTCTTAAGTTGTCTCTCGTCGATCTATTTTCCTGGTCAACTATTTTATCAGAGTTATTTTTCAATTTCTTCTATTTTTGGTTTTGTTTTTCTATAACAGATTGTTGGTGTCTTATAAAATCATTAGCTTCCACTAATTCTAATCTATTTTTTCAGGGAAGTATTTTCTCCATTTAATTTTTACATCTCCTTTTCCTTTTGGTGAATTCTATTTTGAAGAAGTTATTATTATTTTCTATTTATCCAATTGTGTTTTTGAGGAAATTGTTTTCTTTTTGCATTTATCATATTGGATTTATAAAAGTATTTGTTTTCTTCTTTCATTTTATGTGTTAAAATATTAATCTTCCTTGCACAGTTAATTTTCTCTTACATTTCTTTCCCCTTTTTTATATGATTTTTTTAATCCCTTCTGTTCTCATCTAAGATATCTTTCTGGGTTAGAGACCAATTCATATTCTCCTCCATAGTTTCACATATAGTGAGCCTTTTGTCCTTTTCTGAGCTGATATTCTTAAATACAAGGTAGCATTCCATAGACAAAGCTTTTTGTTGGCATTTTTTCATTTAGTAATGTTGTCTTTCCTAGGATCTTGTGTTGGGGGACAGGCTGGTTCTCACACCTTTGGTGTTGAGAACCCTGGAGGCCTTTCTCACTAGAGTTAGGAAATCCAGGGTGTTGCTTAGAGGACCAAGCTGTAAGGAATGCCAGAAGCTTTCTCTGGATTGTCTCTGTGGGGTTGTCTGTCTCTCACTCCTAGACCTGGGGCTTCATCTGGGTTGTCCTAACTGCAACCTAGTTGTTGGATTAGGCTGTCAGGGCTGGAAATTCCAGAGGTTTTCTCTGGATAGTCAACTCTGGGGAAGTCCACTGCCCACATCCCAGCCTTTGGGAAGCATGAGAACAGTGGAGAAAAAAAAATTTAAACCAAATAATACTGAAGAAATAACAGCTTAAATACCAGGCCAAATAGAAAAAAAGAGATACAAGAAGGCAGTGAGGAGAAGAATGCCTTAAAATACAGAATTGATCAAATAGAAAGGGATACCCAAAAGCTCAATGAATAAAATAATTCCTTAAAATAGATAATTCATCAATTGGAACCTGATGACTTTCTATATTATCAAACTATCAAGATATATCACAATTTAACAAAACCAAAAGAAAAACTGGAAGACAATGTGAAATATATCATTGGAAAAACAAACCAACAAAAAAACTGACTTGGCAAATAGATCCAGGATACATAATTTTAAAATTATTGGACTACATAAAAACCATGATCCAAAAGGATCCTAGACATCATCTTATAAGAACTGATTAAAGAAAACTGTAGAGATTTTCTAGAACCAGAGAGTAAAACGAAAAGGGAAAGTATCCATCAATCATGTCCCAAAAGGGATGCTGAAAGGAAAACTCCCAGGAATATTATAGCCAAATTTCAGATCTCATAGATCAAGGAGAAAAATAAGCAAGCAGTCAGGAAGAAATAATTCCATTATTATGGAGACACAGTGAAAATAACACAAGAGTTAACAACTTCTACATTAAGGGACAATATTCTGGAAAGTCAAAGTATGTTAATTACAAATAACTACCTAGAAAATTTGAGCATACTTTTTTCTGTGGAAAAGATGTATATTCAATGCATTAGGGGACTTGGTAAATATTCCTAATTAAAAGACCATAGCTGGACAGAATATTTGATTTTTAAAATAAGAAAGGGAAATATTAAGTGACTTAATAGTATGGAACTGTTTATATTCCTGCATGGGAGATCATACTGATAAATCATATAAAATTTCTCATTTGGTAGGGCAGTTGGAAGGAATCTATATAGGTAGGGTACAGGTGGATGATGAATACAAAGTAATAATATATTAATAAATATTGAGTTAAAGGATCAGAGAGGAATATACTAGGGTAAAAAAAGGATGAGTATAATGGGAAATTATTTCCTACAAAGCAGACAAGAAAAAGATTTTGCAGTGGAAAAGGGGGATTCTAGGAGTGAGTGAGCCTTATTCTCATTGGAATTCACAAGATCTATCTTACTCTGTAGAAAAGTTGAAAGGGAAGGGGATAGAGAAGGGTGGGTGTGACAGAAGGGATGACAGATTGTGGAAGGGAATCATCAGAAGAGAAAGACTTTTGAGGAGGGACAGAGTAATAGCATAGAGAGGAAAGAATAAATGGGAACTGGGGAGTAGGATGGAGAAGTATGCAGTTAACACTAGGAACTGAGGGGTGTAAGGGAAAGGAGACTAATGCATTATCATAGGAGAAGTGAGCTGATTTTATAATTTTGTTTTTTTTAATTAAAAAAAATTACCTTTATTGAAAATGTGTTTAATTTTTCCAATTTCATGTAGATTTCAACATTTATCCATTTGCAAATTTAAAAGATCCACATTTTCCCCCATGGAGGTAAATAAACTGGTAAAAACTTTACATGAAAAATCAAATTTGACATGATTCCATATTAATTATGTTGTGAATGAGGAATTAGAAATATGGCAGAAAAATCATGAGGAAAAAGGGAAAATATAGTAAAAGTTTTTTAAAAGGTAAACATAATATGCATTTTCTCTGCATTCAGAATCCATAGATTTACCTCTAGATTTGGATGGCATTTTCTTTAAGAGGTTGATCAGGTTTATCTTTGATCACTGAACTGCTGAGAGGAGGAGCATCCATCATAAGGTTCAACCACAACGTGGAAGCTAACCCAAAGAGTTATAAAAGCAATAAAAAAATAACCTGCATTGCCTTATACTTAGCAATGCCGTTACTATCGGTATTCCCAAATAGATGAAATTCATGAAGGAAATGGAAATCTGTTTAAGGTTATTTATTGCAGCTCTATTCTGGTGTCAATTGAAAATATAGATTGAAACATACTTTTCTTTTTTTTTTTAACTTACCAAAAAACCCAGCAATATTTGGTGATGCTCAACTATAATGGATCTATTTCTTCTCAATAGTTTAGTGATCAAGGACAATTCTAAAAGACTTGTGATGGAAAATGCCATGCACAACCAGAGGAAAAGTGTGGATTCTGAATGCAGACTTGTTTTAATTTACTTTGCTTCTTTTTCTCATGTTTCTTTGTCATTTTAATTCCAACTTTTCTTTCATAAGATAACTAATATGGAAATATGTTAAACATGATTGTATATTCATAGCTTGGATCAGATGTTTTGTCATGGGGAGGGAGGTGGTAAGGGAGGGAGATAGAAAAATGTGCATCTTTTCATCATTTTTATGATCTCTTTAGGATTTAGTAGTGGCATTGTTGGAATAAGGATACGTATAGCTTTATAGCCTTGTGGACCTAGGTCCAAATTGCTCTCCAGAATGTTTAAAAAATCAAGAATGTTGAAAACTATCTTTGTATGTAATTGAAAAAAATAGAATTTTATTCAAAAATAAATTTTAAATATCCCATCATAATTGGTTTATTCTTTAATCCTCTAAATATGTTTGCTTTAACTGTCCTAATGAAAATGCCATTTTCAAGAGTTTTCAATATTATCTTCCCATGTCAGGATGTAAACAGTTTAGTCTTCTTGACTTGTTTTTTTTTCTTTTCATTTACCTTTTTATGCATCAGTTGAAGCTTGTACTTGAAAATCAAGTTTCCTTTTCAGTTCTTTTTATTATTTTTTATCCTTTCATTGAATGTCCTTCTTATCTCTTGATAGTATATGTTGAATTGTACAGGGTAGTTTATTCTTGGATGTAGTCCAATCTTCTTCACCCTTGAGAATAACATATTCCTCTGATTCCTCAATATTGAAGCTAAATTCTGTATAATCCTTACTGTGACTTTTTGGCATTTAAATTGCTTCATTTTTGGTTACTTGAAATATTTTCTTCTTTAATTTATAATTCTGAAATTTGAGTACAATATTCTTTGGAATTTTTTATCTTAAGATCTATTTCTGACTGTTTGGTAGATTATTTTTTTTTAGGTTTTTGGCAAGGCAAATGGGGTTAAGTGGCTTGCCCAAGGCCACACGGCTAGGCAATTATTAAGTGTCTGAGACCAGATTTGAACCCAGGTACTCAACTAGCCGCCCCCCGTTTGGTAGATTCTTAGAAGGACTCTTTTATTTTCTTATTCTAGGATGTTTGAGCAGTTTCCCTTGATAAGTTCCTGAGAGACTTGGTTCAGACTCTTTTTTGATTGTAACTCTCAAGTAGATCAAAAATTTGTAAATAATCTTTCCAAGAATTTTTTTTTCCTTGTTTGATCAATTTGCTTATGTGGTCCTTTACATTTTCTTCTATTCTTCCAGTCTTCTTGTTTGGTTTGATGACTTCTTAATGTGTCACGGTGTTATTAATGTACACTTCTCCAATTTTTATTTTTAATTATTTTAAATTAGATTTTGTGTGTCCTTTTCCAATTGACCAAATTTATTTTAAAAGCTATTATATTCAGTCAAATTTTCTGTTTCTTTTTCCATATTTTATTATTCATCTACCTGATTCTCATTTCCTTTCTCACTTTTTCTTCATTCTCTCTTCTTTGGGTTTTAAAAATCTGTTTTGATCTCTCCCAGGAGAACTTTTTTTGGATTTGAGACCTATGAAGCTTCACATGTAGGCATTTTGTATCTGTTTTTCTCTTCTGAAATGGTGTTTCGTTCTTCTCTGCCATAACTTTATTTGGGTTACATTCTTTTTGATTTGTTTTGTTCTTTTTTGTTTTGCTCTTTTTGAAAGTTGAACTCTGCTTCTGAAACACAGGGGATGTAGTACCAAACTTTTTTTATTGGTTATCAGGGTTTGGTCCCTGCCTTTCTGCACTTGTGTCCCATTTGTTCAGAGTTTGCTTCAAGTTTTAGGGTAAAACCTTTTACACTAATATTCCAAGACTCACAGAATGCCATATACTGTGAGAAAATTAATGATATTCACTTCAACTGAGTCCTTCACTGCTGGCTTGCTGAGCCGGGAACCAGGGTCCTTGGTTAGTCAACTGTGCTGTGACTAAGAGATTACCTTTGGATTGATTCCCAGTCCCCCTATCTAAACTGGCCTGCACTCCCTTTTCCCCATGTGAGACATAATTTCCTGGAGATCCTTAAAGATATCTGGAGCTTAAAAATCTTTTCACTCTTTTCATGAGTTTTGACACTTTAGGATCTGTTCAGAAATTTCATTTCAAGTAGATTCAAAGGGAGATTAGGGAAAGTTGTGGTTGGTTCCTAGTTTCTCTCTATTCTCTTGCTCCATCAAGGAAGACAGTGTTAGTGTTTCTGATAACTAATTTCTAAAATATATTAAATAACTGAGTCAAACTTAGTAGGATATATGTCATTCTCCAGTCAATAAATGGTCAAAAGATATCAACTGGCCACTGATGAAGAAATTTAGCTGTTTATAGTCATAAGAAAAATGATCTAAATCATTATTGATTATAGAATTGCAAATTAAAACAACTCTGAGGTACCGCTTCACACATCAGATTGGATAGATTGCTAAAAAAAATTATCAAAGTTGAAGGGGATGTAAATAGATTGGAACATTAATTCTTAGGATAATGATGAATTGATCCAAATATTCTGGAGAGCAACTCAAACCTATGTCCACAGGGCTATAAAGCTGTACACATCTTCTTCAAACAATGCCACTCCTAGATCCCAAGGAGATCATAAAAATGGTGAAAAGAACCACAATTACATAACAGTTCTTTTTGTAGTTGAAATGAGTTGGAATTAGAATTTGGGGGAATGCCCATCAATTTAGAAAATGACTGACCAAACTGTGCTTTATTAATGTAATGTACTGTTACTGTTCTATAAGAAATCATAAGTAGGGATGGCTAGGTGGTGCAGTGGATAGAGCACGGGCCTTGGAGAGAGGAGTACCTGAGTTCAAATCCGCCCTCAGACACTTATTAATTACCTAGCCATGTGGCCTTGGGCAAGCCACTTAACCCCGTTGCCTTTCAAAAACTGAAAAAAAAAAAAGAAATCATAAGTGGGTGGACTTCCAAAAAATTTGGGAAGACTTCCATAAGTGAACTGAGCAGAACCATGAGAACAATTTTCTCATTAAGAGCAGCATTGTGTGAGGATCAATTTTGATGAACTTAGCTCCTCTCAGTGGTCCTATGATCATGGACAATACTAAATGACTTGTAATGGAAAATGCCATCCAGTTTGATTGCAGATCAAAGGATACCATTTTTACTTTTTAAAACTTGTTTTATGTTTCTTTTTTCTTTCTCATTTTCTCTTTAGTTCTGATTTTTCTTTCCCAACATTACTGTATATGGAAATATGGTAAGCTTGATTTTGCATGTGTAAAATATATCAGATGTCTCTGTCATATGGATGAGGAGGAAAATAGAAAATATGGAACTCAAAATCTTTCAAAAAAGATGAATGTTGAAAATTCTCTTTGCATGTGATAGGAAAAAAATAAAATAATAAAAAAGATCTCTACTCTGAAAGTGTCAACAGAACTCTTTAAGCATTCCTAGAAGGAATAACATGCAGAGAGTAAGTTCTGCCTCCCCCGGCAGGGAGAGATGAATTATTAAAGTCAAAGATTACATTTCTGCCATTTCTACTAACGGGTGGCCTCATTTCAGACAAAGACTAATTGGTTGGGTAGGTTTGTTCTTTCGCCGTCTAGAGACAAGAATTGTTCTATGTTGGCAGTCCTCTGGGGAAAGATGTTCCTTAGCTCCCTGGATGGGAGAGATCATTCCCAAAACATTTGAACTGTGCCAATAATTTCATAAATATTTGGATACACATTTAGTCCTAAGAGTTTATTGAAGAACCAATCCTCCTGACATCAGAAGAATGCAGCATAGGCTCTCTGCTGCAGTGAATTCATCTCATTTTTTTATATGGAGTTTTGCAAACTGAAATAGAGAATATTTTTTCTCTCTAAGAGAAGAATAAGAAAACCTCATTGGATGGCTCATATTTGTCTGGGAAAGGGCTTTATGTTAAGAGTAAGGGGTACATCTGGAAAAACTGAATAACATAGAGAATGCATCACAAAAGTCTTATGCAGATGCTAAATTCTCAAGAATGTTCAAGAGATTCCTCTACAAAACAAAAGATTATGGAGAAAAGAAATTGATATGTGTGATATATTAGATGTTAAAACTCCCAGCTGGGATGGCTCAGGTAAGATATATGATGGTTTTATTATATTTAACAATCCTGGTAGGGTACAAACTGTACTTGGGTTGTGGTATTGGATGACTCCATTTCTGGAGACTCCTTCATGATCTACAGGTAGAGATAAAGCCAAACCATTAATGGCATCCTTATCAAAGCCTCCCCTGACTGTTTTTAACCTAAAGAAAGTTTTCAAGTTTTCAGAATAAGGCTCTGGGGCGGAAGGAAACAGAGTTTATACAGTACTTCATATTGGTGAATAAATACTCATTTCTCTTCTTTCAATTTCTTTCTTGCAAACATTAAGAACTGTGGGCATATAAAAACGTAATAAGATAAATTGTTATCCCCTCCAAAACCAATATTTTCTAGCCAAGAATATACAATGACCCTTTGGTTGGGCTAAATATCATGTAAATATGTAAAGAATCCCAGGAATAATGTAACCTCCATTTAAGGTGAGGAAATCCTTCCTCTTGACTCTAATGTTTGTCACCTATACACTTTCTATTTAGCATTCTATGCAAACTTTCATTTTGTTCAGTTTTGTTTTAATTTTAGGAAATATGAAGCTTATTATTAAAATGTAGACTAATATATAGGCTTCTAAAAGTACTCAGAAAGTCTCAAATTTTCATAGTTTCTCTATCATCTTTCTATTTTCATACATATCAGTCATTAGCGTAGATGACTTTTATATATTTTTGTATATATGGCAAGAATCCACTGTTTATCTAAATGACTATATGGAATAGAAGGGTTTTTTTCTATATTGCTACTTTTAAGGTTTTTGTTTGTGTTTGTTTTATATATAAATAAAAACACTTCCATCTTTGGATTTACACTTATTTTGAACAGCTTATTTATCCTATGTTTTAATTTGCAATTATAATGTTCTATAAAGATAAGAATAGCTTTATGCTCTGGAATAACTGAGTATTTTTTTGTTAGCAAAACCTTTATTTTGTATGATTCTTTGCAAAGAATGTATTTAATTAAGTAATCTAAGAATCATAGAATTTAAGTGCACAAAGGGATCTCAGATGCCTCTTGTTATAATCCATAGAGGAAGATGAATCCTGTCTACATTAGTCCCTAAGGAGATCACTTTTCTTTCTTTTCAGCTCTCTAAGATCAGCACAACTCTATCAGACTATCACACTATCAGTTTTTCAAATTTCCGACCTAAGTTCCAACCTGAGTCTAAGTAAAAGAAAAAAATAAATGAATCTTTCTTATACATAAAAATACTCCAGATACCAAAAATCATAAAGGACTCTATTTTTGTGTGCTCCTATGAAAACATTCGCAGATCCTTCAATTTTTCCTCCTAGTGACTGAATTTGAGATTTTAGTGACCCTCATGAATTCATTCTCCTGTTTCCAATGGACTCTCTGAAATGTAATTATCAGAAGTAAGTAGAATTCTATATATTTTGTCTATATATTTTATATATCATTCTATAATGTTATATTTCAAGTAGACTTATAATATATATAACAATATGCATAAAGATAAATATACATATATTTGCACATCACCATTTCCACGTTCTCTTAAAACCTCTTATGTAGATAAGCTTCTCTGCTTGTGGTGAATCTAGATCCTACTTTACTGTCCATCCAACTAAATATGTGAAACTATATATGTGATATCTGAATATATGTGATATCTGAAAGAGTTTGCTAGACATTTGAATAATTCCTATTCCTCTGGTAATAACTAACAATATTCACCTTGTACAATTGCTCATGTATGGCACCAAAACCAAAGGAACATTGAGAATGATCTTGTAGCATAATAGATTTTAATGTCAGTTTATTTTCTTAGTATTATAATCTATACTGAAAAGATCCCATTTAATGTCTTGTTTTCAGATCCTTCATATTCAATAAGACACCGACCTCCATGTCAAAATCATGAAAAATCAAAGCCATGTGACTGAGTTCATTCTCCTGGGACTGACACAAAATCAAAGTATTCAGAAAGTCATATTCATCATGTCTTTATTGTTTTACCTTGTAACTCTTGGGGGAAACCTGTTTATTGTATTTACCATCACTAGCACCCCCTCACTCTTTGCTTCCCCTATGTACTTCTTCTTGACATTTCTTTCTTTCTTAGATGCATGTTTCTCATCAGCCATTGTTCCCAAAATCATAGTTGACTCTTTGTCTAAGAAGAAAACCATCTCCTTTGAAGGATGCATGATTCAGGTCTTTGCAGGACATTTTTTTGGTTGTGTTGAAGTGATTGTCCTCACAGCCATGGCGTATGACCGCTATGTAGCCATCTGCAAACCTCTGCATTATGTAAACATCATGAGCAAGCAAGTATGCTTATTATTTCTAGGAGTGGCCTGGGTAGGGGGATTCTTGCACGCTATCATCCAAATGGCTTTTGTTTTACCATTACCATTCTGTGGCCCCAATGTAATCAATCACTTTGTCTGTGACTTTTATCCTCTACTGGAACTGGCCTGTACTGATACACATAACATTCGATTTATGGTCTTAGCCAATAGTGGCTTCATTTGTATTTTAATTTTCTCCCTCTTACTTGTGTCTTATGGGGTAATCCTATATAACCTGAGGACATACAGCAGAGAAGGAAGACGCAAAGCCCTCTCCACTTGTAGTTCCCATATCACAGTTGTGTTTCTGGTATTTGTTCCATGCATATTTGAGTATGCAAGGCCTCCCACCACTTTCTCCTTTGATAAGATGGTAGAAATAATTTACACTGTTCTGACACCTTTTTTGAACCCTTTCATTTATACTTTTAGAAATACAGAAGTAAAAAATGCCATGAGGCAGTTTTGTAATAGTAAAATATTTTTATTTAAAAAAATAAATGCTTTGAAAATAAAATTCTTACTTTTCAATAAGCATAAATGATGATGATTGTTATTACATTAAAAAGTTTCCTACCACATTCTTGATGAAGACAGCCATATAACTATACAAATAATATAGTGGTATGAAAATATATATATATATATATATATATATATAGATGTATATATATATAGATAAATTCTTTATACATACATGTATCTATCCATATAGAAAGTTGATAATATTATATATATATTTATATATATATCTGGAAATAGCTCTGTGGAAATGAGTAAGGGTGGTTAAAGTATATGGAATCATGTCATTGAAGACCTCTATATCCAAGTATTATTGCATACCTGTAAATATATGTATATATGCATACATGTATATGCATATATACATATATTTACACACATATGTGTACATATATATGTATAGATAGATAGATAGATAGATAGATAGATAGATAGATAGATAGATAGATAGATATCAAGTCCATTCCTACCTTTCTAGTCTTCTGACAGCTTACTTGCCTTTTTCTCTCTTTGGCCAAGTCACACTGGTTGGAATGTTCCATCTCCTGATTTCAGACATTTTTTTCCTGACTGTAGCCATACTGTGAGTGTTCTCCTCCTCATTTATACCTATTGCTTTTTTCTTTGCTTCCTTTAAGTCCCAGATCAAATCCCAACTGCTACATAAAACTTTTCCTAACTTTCTCAATCATAGGTCTTTTCCTCTTTTTCATAGGTTTTTTTTTTTTCCATGAAACTTTTTCGTGCATTTTTCTTTGCCTGTTTTTCCCTCAATAGATTGTTAGATCTTAAGGACAGTTGTGTTTCAGTTTTTCCACAATTTTGTGACCCTGTGTTGGTTTTTCTTTGGAAAAATACTTGTGTTTTACCATTTTCTGCTTCAGCTCATTTTATCGATGAGACACTGAGGCTAAAGGAGTTAAGTTTCTTGCCTCAGATCACACAGATATTGATTATCTGAGGTCAGATTCAAACTCATGTAGTTGAGTCTGACTCCAGGCATGGTCACCCATCTACTGTACCACCTAGCTACCCCTTCTTTCTCTACTAAGGCTGTTTTTGCTTCTTATTATATCCCCTTCACTTAACAGAATATCAGAAAGATTACCACATTTTTATATATTTTGAACTGAAAGTATTTAAAAATTAATGTTATAAAGGAAACAATTGTCTTTTATGTTCTACAGAAATTTTGGAGAGACAATCAAATTATGTTGAGTAAGTTCTCACTTCAAAGGAGAAGAGAAAAATATTTATCCAATAAAAACACTGATTACTTCAAATTTCATCCAAGGGCTGCCTTAACAACAGAGCAGTTTCACTTATCAGGGACTTTGTCTTTTGTTGGGGAAAAATAGTGATTTGTTTGTATAGACAGTTTTCTTCTCTTGGAGACTCAGCAGTCATTCCTCTAATTCCTGAACTTCATAAGAATACAACCATCTCAGTAATTGACTTGACACTCATTTTGCCTTAATACTCATTACAGAAGTACCACTTTTGAACAATTGACTTGAAACCTCAGATTAATGTTACAACACAAGAGGAACTCATCTCTTTTCCTTAAGATTTATTTTTAGGTTTTTGCAAAGCAAATGGGGTTAAGTGGCTTGCCCAAGGGCATACAGCCAGGTAATTAAGTGTCTGAGGCTGGATTTGAACTCAGGTACTCCTGACTCCAGGACCGGTGCTCTATCCACTACACCACCTAGCTCCCCCCCCCCTTATGAAATTTTGGAAATATGAAAGTGTGTGCATTCCATTTCACATCTAGACAATGGAAATAACTCCTGGAAGAGACTATCCTTAAATAATTTATAAGGAGGAATCTTTTAAGAATTATCTTGAATTTATCTTTATTTCTTGACATAATATGCTCTTAATTTTACAAAACTCCTTTGACAAGCAGGTAGAAATTGGGGAGATGAAAATGAGTTTTGTGTGGTATGTTATACATGATCAATACCATTTAAGTTTTCAATGTCCTGATTTTCTTCCTTATTAACATATATCAAAATTCACATCTTATAACCTGACTGTGCTCTCAAAGTTTATGTCATTTAGTTTTGATTGTGGAGAATCTTTCTTGATCTTCAGTTATAGCATGTAAAGTATCATTTAGTGTTTAATGTTTAATGGAAATTTCTTCAGAATCAATTAAATTTAAACATTAGGGAAATTAGTGTTTTACCAAATATTGAGACAGTATAAGATGTGAAATTTCATAATTGATAGAATATAGCAAATTTGTTCAACTTGCTCTCCACATGACTATTTTCTTAGATTTTGAAAAATCCTTGGGGATGCATCATTGAAAGAGAAAAGAGAGAATTTGTGAAACTCCAGCAAATGTTTGTTGACTATGTCCCCATGTTTTCTTTCCTTGTCAGCTATTCTTGTACATTGACTCCTGAATCATCTGGTAGAGGGAAAGGAATAATAGCAGCAAGGATATTACTTTTGAAATGATAAATCTTCCTTCCCCTTGAGAATTTTCTTCTCTCTCCTCTCAATTGTCCCTTGGTTTTTTCCCCAGATAATCTTACTGATTATTTCTTGACATTACACAGAATATCCATGTATGCTTAAATATGAATCCCTTTACCTTGCATTTTTTGTGTTTATTTTTGTGTTTTTTTGCAAGGCAAATGGGGTTACGTGACTTGCCCAAGGCCATGCAACTAGGTAACATTTTTATGTATTTTGAAATGAAATTATTTAGAAATTAATATTTCTGACTCCATGTTGTATACTCTACTTACTACATTAAGATATCTTGTAGATGAGTAATGAGATAAAAGGTGAAATGGAATATTGCAGCCCAAATATGGAGCATCCCAATTGACATGGTAAGTCTATTAGAGTCTACATAGTTATTGGTGGCAATTAGTGTTACCTTTTAATTTGTTTAAAGAAATTTTGACTAGAAGCTTTATATATTTTTTGAAATTATAGAACAATTCAGGTTCTGCACTCAATTCAGTCCAATTTTGATTTCTTGGATTTAAAAAATAATCTTTGAATTTTAAATGAATAGAAAATTGCTAATTTCTGTCTCTATTAGGAAAAAAAAAACTATCCTTCATCTTTAGAAGTATTTTGCTTAGAGTGAACAAGTACCTCAATTTTTTTTTTCCCAAAAGGGCAATGTATTCTGATCACTGATTAGGAGTATTATTTTCAGGTCAAATAACATTCTCTGATTTAATTATTGAATGTTGTAAATCGATACATAGATCAGAAGTCTATGCCTATTTAGTAATTAACCTCTCTAACCATATATAATTCAATTTGTCAACTTTGTATTTATTTATTTGCTCATTTATTTATGTATTAATTTACTTATTTGGTTTTCATACTCCATGCAATGACTGCTTTCAGTAATCATTTTTATTAGGTTTTGCATTTTTCTCTGCCGTCCTTACTTCTCTCCCTGATTGAGAGAAATATCTTAAGAGATGTACATGTAAAATTATTTTAATCATTTTTCCATATAATCATGTTGTGAAAAAAGAATCAGAACAAAAAATAGGAGGCAAAAATATAAAACATAAATCACATTTTAAAATTTAAAAATAGTAACCTTTGGTCTACAGTCAGACTCCATAGTTCCTTCTCTGGATATGAATGTTACTTTCTATCACAAGTTAGAATTGTCTTTGAATATTGTTCTGCTGAGATGTACAATTGGACCATACCTGATCATCATACAATGTGGCTGTTAATGTGCCCAATGTTATTCTGGTTCTGCTCACTTCACTCAGCATCAGTTCATGCAAGTCCTCTTATTGTACCTGGGCTAACCATTTTGAATGCAGCTTCCAGGTGACTCCCTGCTTGGTGATTCTCTTGACCTATTCTTGGACCCCTGGGGCTGGTCTGCATTGAATCCTGCACTGAACTGGGCTCCATGCCCACTCTGGTGCTGCAGAGTTTTCCCATTGACCTTCCCTAAATAAACCTGAAAATCCCTGGATTGTGAGGTCTGGAAACTACACTAGCTCCATGGATACGAGTTTCCCAGGTTGTTCCAGGCTGATGAGCGGGTTCACTTCAGTATGACCTGGGCTGCACTGCAGTCCCTTTTAATCCAATGTAACAGATCCTTCCTGTGGATTCTCCAAGTTGTCTTGGGCTGAAAAATTGTTTCACTCAGTCTTTATTGTGGGTTCTGCTACTCTAGAATTTGGCTAGATTCACTATTTAAAGGTATTTGGAGTGGTCTGGGAGAGAGCTTGTGAAATTTCCTGCCTTTTCTTCTCCATCTTGGCTCTACTCCAGTACTATAGTTCTATAAAGAAACATGAGTGATTGGACTTTAGAAAAGCATGGAAAGACTTGGATGAGCTGATGCTGACTGAATTGAACAAAACTAGGAGAACAGTTTTCACATTAACATTAACATGGTGAGATGAATTAACTATAATAAAATCAGCTCCTCTTAGCTGCTTAGTGATCAAAGACAATTCAGAGAAACCTGTTATGGAAAATGATATCCAAATCCAGAAAACCAAATTATGGATTCTGAATGTAGTACAATGCCTACTATATTGACATTTTAAATATTCTTTTATGTTTTTCTTTCTCTTGTTTTTTCTCCCTTTGTTCTAATTCCTCTTTCACAACATGACTAAAATAGAAATATGTTAAACTTGGCCAGACTTTTCATTGCCATGGGGAAGGTATGTGAGGAAGAGTGACAGAAAAATGCGGAACTCATAAACTTGAAAATGGATGAATGTTGAAAATTACTTTTGCATGTAATTGAAAAAAAGACAATGGAATTATTGTCAAGTTTATTAAAACTATTTTTCAAATGAAATTGACTTTTTATTTTCCTTTTCTTTTTTCTTTTTTTTTGTTTGTCAACATTCATCCATACACCTATACATAATTTTAAGTTGCATAATTTCTTCCACCCTCCTTTCCCTTCCCCTCCCCTCAATGTGAACAGTCAGGGGAATATTGTACATAGAAATTTGTGTTAAATATATTTAAAAAATAGTCATTTTTGTGTATGAGGATTTAGGATGAAGGGGAAGAAATATATAAGATACTTTTTTAAAGAAAATGAATATAGTGTTCATTAGATTCTGAGGGGTTTTTTGTTTTGTTTTTCTTCCTATGGATGGGGATAACATTGTACAAAGCTAGTCTAATAAGGTTGTCCCAGTTCTCTGAACTGCTGAGAGGAGCTGCATCCATCATGGTTGATCAACTCACCATATTGTGGTTAATGTGTAAATGTTCTCTTGTTCTGCTCCCTTCATCAGCATCAGATCTTGTAA
This sequence comes from Macrotis lagotis, assembly GCF_037893015.1. Taxonomy (NCBI): domain Eukaryota; kingdom Metazoa; phylum Chordata; class Mammalia; order Peramelemorphia; family Peramelidae; genus Macrotis; species Macrotis lagotis. Next base: position 301,847,758 of record NC_133660.1, on the reverse strand, counting down.
TTCATTTAATTGTTTTCTAGAGTCCAACCATCAATGGCTTCTTATAGAACAATAGTATTCCATAGTATTCACCATGAAGTGTTCAACCATTCCTCAAATGATGAGCAACCCCTCAATTTCCAATTCTTTGCCAATACATATAGAGTTGCTGTGAACATATTGGAAAATGTGGGACTTTTCCCATTTTTTATGATTTCTTTTGGATAGAGGTCTAGTTTTGAAATTGCTGGGTCAAAGAGTATGATCAATTTTATTGCTCTTTGGGCAATAAATTCCCTATAGACCAAATTCCATATTGCTCCCCAGAATGGTTGGACCAGTTCACAACTCCACCAGCAATGCATTAATATCCCAATCCTCCTGCAGCCTCTCCAACATTGATTATTTTAGTTTTTCATCATCTTAACCAATTTGATAGGTATGAGGGGATACCTCATTGTTATTTTAATAATGATTTGGAGTATTTTAAATATGATTATATATATATATATGTATAGCTTTAATTTCTTCATTTGAAATCTATCTATTCATATCCTTTGACCATTTATCAATTGGAGAAAGGCTTGTAATTGTATAAATTTGATGCAATTGTCTATATATTTCAGAAATGAGAATTTTATCAGAACCCCTAGCTATGATAATTATTTCCCCATTTTCTGTTTTTCTTCTAATTTTGATTGCATTGATTTTATTAGTGCAAAGATGGTTTAATTTAATATAGTCAAGCCTATTTCTTTCTTGGTCATAAATTTTTCTCCTTTCCATAGATCTGAAAGATAGAACATTTCTCAGTCCATTAATTATTCTATGGTATCACCCCTTATGTCTAAATCCTGTACCTATTTTAATAACTTATTTGGGTATAGGAATTGTAATATGGGTCTATGCCTGGTTTTTGCCATATTATTTTCCAGTTTTCCCAACAATTAAATTAGTCTCTTTGCCAAATTTTTATTTAAGAAATTTACACCAATATTCACAAGGGAGATTAGTCTATAATTTGCTTTGTCTGTTTTGGTTCTTCCTGGTTTAGGTATCAGCACCATGTTGGTATCATAAAAGGTATTTGGCAGAATTCCTTAATCTAATATTTTTTAAATAGTTTGTGTAGAAAAGCAATTAATTTTTCCTTAAATGTTTGGTAGAATTCTGGGGTGGCTAGGTGGCACAGTGGATAGAACAATGGCCCTGGAATCAGGAGTACCTGAGATCAAATTTGACCTCAGACACTTAATAATTACCTAGCTATGTGGCCTTGGTCAAGCCAATTAACCCCATTTGCCTTGCAAAAATTAAAAAAAAATCAAATAATGTAACTGTGATTGATGATACCTAATTAATAATATTAGAGCAATAAATAACAACAAGGGAAGAGGCACAAAGATTTATAATTTTATTTGGAAAGGAAGAATGTGAATGCTGAGTAATTTCTATTCAATAGATTTAGCCCAGTGAGGGAATAAGTTATATTCCCATTTGGGTTTAAAAATCTAACTTGATCTACAGGGAAGGGAGTTACTGGGAAAGGGAAAGATGAAGGAAGAGGGGACTGATAAAAAGGAAGGGAAGGTATAAGTGAAAATAAGTAGAAAGTTAGATTGTTAAAAGAAAAGTCAATGAGGAAAGGTAGAAAAGTTTTGGTGAAGAGGAATAAGAGGAAATGAAAGAAATAAATATAACTAGAGAAAGATAGCACAGAGGGAAATACAGAAATATTAATCGAATCATAAATGTCAATAGGATGAACTGTCCCATAAATGGAAGTGATTAGGAGAATGAATTAGAAACCAAAGTCTTACAATATGTTGTTTTCAAGAAACACATTTGCAGCCAAGACTTACACACAGGGTAAAAGTAAAAGGTGGAGCAAAATATATTATTCCTCAAAAGAAGTAAAAAATCTGGGGTAGCGATCCTAATTTGAGACAAAGTAAAAGCATAAATCAATCTCATGAAAAGGGACAAGGAAGGAAACTACATCTTCTTAAAAGGGACTCTAGATAATGAAGTTATATCATTACTAAACCTATATGCACCTAGTCTTATAGCATCCAGATTCCTAGAGGATAAGCTGAGTGAATTATAAAGAGGAGCAAAACTTTAACTTCAATCTCCCTGTCTCAGAACTAGATAAATCTAGCAACAAAATAAATGAAAAGGGACTTAAGAAAGCGAATGAAATGTTAGAAAACTTAGATATGATAAACCTCTGGAGACACCTTAATGGAGTTAGGAATGAATATACCTTTTTCTCAGCAGTATATGGCACCTCCACCAATATTGTCCATTTACTAGGTGACAAAAACATTAAAATCAAATACAGAAATTAAATAAACACTTCTCATATCATGATGCAATAAAAATTACTTGTAATAAAGGGTCAGGGAAATATAAAGCAAGAACAAATTGGAAATTAAATAACTTTATCTTATATAATGGGTGCAAACAGCAAATAACAGGAACAATCAATAATCATATCCAAGAAAATGATAATAATGACATCATATCAAAATTTATGGGATGCAACCAAGGCAATTTGGAGGAGAAACTTTATATCTCTAAATACTTACATGAATAAAATAAAGAAAGAGGAGATCAATGAATTGGGTATATTAAAGCTAGAAAAAGTACAAATTAAATACTAAATTAGAAATTCTGAAAATCAAGTGAGGGATTAATAAAATGGAAATCTGGAAAACCATCGATCTCATAAACAAAACTGAGTTGGTTTTATGAAAATGTCATTAATATGACAAACCTCTTGTTAATCTGATTAAAAAAGAAAGAAAATAAGCAAATTACTACTATCAAAAATGAAAAGGCTGAACTAACCACCAATGAGGACAAAATTAAAGAGATAATTAGGAGCAACTTTGTCAAACTATGTGCCAATAAATTGGACAACTGAGTTAAATGGATGAAGATTTACAAAAATACAAACTGCCCAGATTAACAGAAGAGGAAATAAATTACTCTAATAACCCCATTTCAGATAAAAAGTAATTGACAAAACCATCAATTAATTCCATAAGGAAAAAGTCTCCAGATCCAGATGAATTTGCAAGTGAATTTTACCCAACATTTAAAGAGCAATTAATTGCTATTCTATATAAACTATTTTAAAAAATAGAAGAGTAAGTAGTTCTGCCAAAATCCTTTCATGACACCAAAATGGTGCTGTTACCTAAATTGGGAAGAACCAAAACAGACAAAGAAAATTATAGACCAATCTCCCTAATGAATATTGATACAAAAATCTTAAATAAAATTTTGGCAATGAGACTATTGCAAGTTATTACCAGGATAATACACCATGATCAGCTTGGATTTCTAACAGGTAGCCAGGGATGGTTCAACATTAGGAAATCATTCAACATTTTTAAACATTTCAATAGTAAAACCACCAGAAATCATATGATTATCTCAATAGAGGCTTTAAAAGTCTGTAATAAAATACAACATACATTCCTATTAAAAACAATAGAAATTTTAGAAATAAATGGAGTTTTCCTTAAACATAATAAAGAGTATCTATCTAAAACATCAACAAATATTATATTTAATAGGAATAAACTGAGAGAATTTCCAACAAATTTAGTTGTGAAATAAGGATACTCATTATCACCCTTACTATTCAATATAGTATTAGAAATGCTAGCAGTAGCAATAAGAGAGGAAGAAGAAATTAAAAGAATCAGAGTTGGCAATGAGGAAGCAAAACTTTTACTCTTGGCAGATTAAATGATGGTATACCTACAGAATCTAAGAAAATCATCAAAAAAACTACTTGAAACAATTAACCAACTCAGCAAAGTAACAGGATACAAAATAAACCCACATACATCATCAGCATTTCTATATATGAGCAACAAAGCCTAAGAACAAAACATAGAAAGACACATTCCATTTGAAATAACTGTAGACAACATTAAATATTTGGGAATCTCAAGACAAAGCTGGAAACTGTATGAACACAATTACAACCCTCTCCTCTCTCAAATAAAGTCAGATCTAAGTAAAGGGAAAATGTCAAATGTTCATGGTTACGTTGAACTTATATAATAAAGATGACAATTATACCCAAATTGAATTACTTATTCAGTGCCATACCAATCAAACTACCAAATAACTACTTTACTGAGCTAAAACAAATAGAAAGAAAATTCATTTGGAGCAACAAAAGGGCAAGAATAAAAAGGGAACTGATGAAAAAAATGTAATGGAAGTTGGTTTAGTTCTTCCAAATCTCATCCAATACAATAAAGCAGCATTCATCAAAATTGACTGGTACTGGTTGAGAAATAGAGTAATGAATTAATGCATTAGGATAGGTTCAAAACAAACTGCCATAAATGCATACAGCAATCTACTATTTGAGACATCCAAAGACATCAACTTCTGGGATAAGAAGTCTCTGTTTGATAAAAATTCTTGGGAAAACTAGAAAATAGTGTGGCAAAAAATAGGCGTAGATTCACATCTGACACTCTATACAAAAATAAGACCAAAACGGGTACAGGATGTAGAAATAAAGTGCGATACAATAGATAAATTAATAGTCCAAAGTGCTCTATCTGATCTGTGAAAAAAAAGGATAAATTTATGACCAAATAAGATTTAGAGCAAATTATAAACTGAAAAAATGATTTATTTTGACTATATTCAATTTAAAAAGATTTTGCACGAATAAAATCAAGGCTTCCAAAACTAGAAGAAAAGCAGAAAGTTTTGAAACAATCTTCACAACCAGGAGTTCTGATAAAAGTCTCATTTCTAAAATATAAAGAGAATTTATATTTACATTTATAAGTCATCACTCATTCCCCAGTTGATAAATAGTCAAAGGATATGAACACAATTTTCAAATGAAGAAATTAAAGCTATTTACAATCATATGAAATAAAATGCTCCAAATCATTATTGATTAGAGAAATTCAAATTAAAACAACAATGAGATATCATCTCACACCTATTAGATTAGTCCAGATGAGAAAAAGGGAAGATGATCAATATTGAAGAGGTTGTGGGCGGATTGGGACATTGATGCATTGCTGGTGGAGTTGTGAATGGATATGACCTTTCTGGAGAGCAATATGGAACTATTCCCAAAGAGCAATAAAACTGTTCATTCCCTTTGATCCAACAATTCCAATTCTAGGAATATATTGAGAAGAAATTGTAAAAAGTGGGAAAAGTCCCACATGTTCCAAAATATTCACAGCAGCTCTTTTTGTAGTGGCAAAGAATTAAAAATTGAGGGGATATCCATTAATTGGGGAATGGCTAAACACGTTATGGTACATGAATACTATGGAATACTATTGTTCTATAAGAAACCATAAATTGTAGGACTCTAGAGAAGCATGGAATGACTTGTAGGATCTGATGCTGACCCTAAGGGAGGAGAACCGAGCGAACAATGTCCAAATAAATAATAACATTGTGAGATGGAACAGCCTTGAAGGAAGCAGCTCCTCTCAGCAGTCCAGAGAGCTAAGACAACTGTATTAGATTGGTGATGGACTATATTATCCCCTTCCAGAAGAAGAAAAATAAAACAAAACAAACCATATACAAAAAAACAACCTTTCAGAAGCTACTGATCAGTTTATAAAATCTGTAAGCATGTTTACCAAAATATGTTTATACAATGCTAACCTGTTTCCTGCTGAGGGGAGTGGGGTAGGAAGGGAAGATGGAGGGAAATTTTGTAACTTGGACATATGCATATCCAAATGGATGAAAATAAATAAATTAATTAAAAAATTCTGAAAGAGGTAGATTTAGGTCCCCCACCAGAATAGTTTTGTCATCTCTGTCTTTCTATAACTCATTTAGTTTCTCTCTTCTAAGAATTTGAATACCATTATTCTTGGAGTATATATGATTAGTGTTGAAATTATTTCATTATCTTTGCTACTATTTAGACAGATATATTTTCTTACCTTAACCCTTTGAATGAGATGTACTTTGGCAATTACTTAGTCTGAGCTAAATATTGCTATTTCTGTTTTTTTTTTGTTTTGTTTGTTTTGTTTTGTTTTTTTGCTTCAACTGAAGCATAATATAATCAGTCCAGCCTTTTACTTTTACTCTGTGTGTAACTGTCTGCTTCAAATGTCTTTCTTATAAACTACATTTTATAGAATTATAATTTTTAATGCATTCTTCTATCCATTTCCATTTTATGAGATAGTTCATCCCATTTATATTCATAGTTATAATTTTTAACTATTCATTACTCTTCATGTTTTCTTCCCTCTGTTTATACTATTTTCCTCCTTTTATCCACCTCCCTCAACCTATCCCCCTTCTTTTAGCCATCCTCCCTTATTTTCATCATTTACCTTTCATCATTTTTCCTTCCCTCTCTTCTACCAGTCCTTCTTTCCCTTTACCCTCACCCTCCACTCTTCTAATAACTGAAATGGAAGATACATTTCTAAATGTGACTGAGTGGATCTGTTATTCCACTTTTGAACCAAATCTGATGAGAGTATGAGTTCATCAGTTCTCATCCCTACCTTTCTTTACTATGATTATGATAGATATTTTGTGCCTCTTCATGTGATATAATTTATCACATACTGTCTCCCACTTCTTTCTGTCTTATTATAACCCCTACTATATTCATGTCTTTTTTCAGCCATTTCATCAAGATCAAGTTAGGACTGTACCTTCAGCCCAAGTGTACTCCCCATAATATTATAATTCTAAAGATTTATGAGAATCTTCCTCCCATATAGGGATGTAACCAGTTTAAACTTACTGAATAGCAATCTTTGTCTTTCCTTCCATTTATCTTTTTATGTACCTCTTTTGTCTTCTATTTGAAGATAAAATTTTCTGTTCAGTTCTGTACAACAAAGTTTTAAAGTCACCGATTTCCTTAAATATCCACCTTTTCCCCTGAAAGAGTCTGCTCTGTTTTGCTGGATGATTGATTCTTGGTTGTAATCCAAGCTCCCTTGCCTTCCAGAATATCATATTCCAAGTCTGATGTTCCTTTAATGTTGATGGAACCAGGTCCTATGTAATAATGAACGTGTCTCCTTTCTGATAGAATTTCTTCTTTTTAATACCTTGCAGAATTTTCTCCTTGATCTGATGATTCTGGCATTTGTTCAAAGTGCTCCTTGACATTTTCAGTTTGGGATCCCTTTCTGAATTCTTTATTTTGTCCTCTCTTTCCAGGACATTAGGCCTGCTTTCTTTGGCAATTTCCTAAAGAATATTATCCAGGCTCTTCATTTCATCTGGGCTTTCAAGAATTTAAATAATTTTTAAATCATTTCTCCTGGATTTATTTTCCAGGTCAGTTTTTATTTTACAAAAAAAGTTTTTTGCATTATCTACATATTTCACTTTTTTAAAATTTTGATTAAAAACTTAGTGTCTGATGGAGTCTTTAGCTTCCATTATTCCCAGCATATTCTTCTAGGACTTATTACTTTTAATTAGTTTTTTCATCTCCTTTTCCATTTGTTCACTTCAGTTTTTAAAGAGCTGATTTATTTTACTATTTACTCAATTGTCATTTTTGATGAAATAATTTTAGTTTTGCATTTGCCCAATTGTAGTTTTAAAATATTTGTTTTCTACTTTCATTTTTGTTGTAAGATATTAATTTACTGTTGTATTTCATTTCTCAACTTTTCACTTTAATTTTTAAAATTCTTTTTTAGCACTTTTAAGTAGTCTTTTTATATTTCTATGAAGGCCATCCTTATTTCCAAGGCAACATTCTAGAGACCTTGCTTTTTATCTAACCTTTCTTAGTCATTTTAGGATTTGTCACTGGCTCTATATTAAGTTTTTTTTTCTTTTTGAATTATCACCATCAGACTTTCAGTGTTGAGAAGCCTAGAGGCTTGCTTACTGACCTGGGACTGTCAATGTGAGGAATCCAGGGGGTTGCTCTTGAAATGTCAAAGGTTCTTTTTCTCCAGACTGTCAGTATTAGGGAGATCATCTGCTTAATCCCTGGGTCACTGGGAAAGGTGGGAACAAGTGAGATTGTTTCTGGGCTGTCTGTGCAACAATGCCAAGCCCTCCTGGTTGAGAACACCAGGAGTTCATCAATTAGTTCAGACCATCTGATCCAGTCAAGTTAATTGAATGTTGGCCCTGGACATCCATGCTAGAGCACTCTGATCTTGACTGCTGCGCAGCTGACCCACCTAGTCCTAACTGTGAGATATCCCCCACAGTTTATTATCTCGGGTTAGACCCCATCTTATCCCACTGTCAGTGCACTACATTTCTGTTCTCTGTTCTGGGTTCCATCACACTATCATGATTGATCTTCATGGAATATGTTCCTCTCTCTTCTTTTCTGGGTTGCTCCAAAATCTGTTAAGAGACTTCATTAACTTGATTTCTGAGGGAAAACCAGGAGAGATGAAGAAAGCTGTGTTTAGAAATTTATCTTACCCTGAAATCATTAGGAGGCAAAAGAGGAAGGGTTGGAAAAGAAGAATTAATACAAGTAAAGATAGAAGGGGAAAATGGAAAGAGTCAAAAATGAGGGGGCTGATAGAAGGATTGACAGATTGAGGCAGGAAGTATTAAAAAGCAAAACATTGGTGAAGAGGGATTGGACAAAGGGAGGGTGAGAAATGGATAAAAGTACACACAAAGTGAATTAAAAAACCAGAATCCTACAACATGCTTTTACAAAAAAATACACTTGAAGCTGACCAGAATATATTATAGTTCAGTTGAAGTGAAAAAAAGCAAGGATTGCAATCTTTATCTCAGACAAAACAATTGGACAAACAAATCTCATTTAAAGGAATAATGAGGAAACTATATCCTCCTAAAAGATACAAAAGACAATGAAGAAATTTAAACACCAAAAATTAATACATTAAATAGTAAATGTATAGTCTCTTAGAAGAGAAGTTAAATGAGTTATAGGAAGACATAGCAGAACTGTGCTCGGGGAAGATTTCAACCTTCCTCCCTCAGAACTATATTAACCAAACCATTAAATAAACAAGATGGAAATTAAGTAGGTGAATAGAGTAATAAAAAGAAATGGGATATTGTAGACCTCTGGAGAAAAATAATGGGAATAGAAAGGAAGACATACCTTTTGTTTTCTCAGTGGTATATGTCATCTTCGCAAAAATGATCTTTTATTAGGGAATGAAAATCTCATTATCAAATGCAGTAATGCAGTAATATTAAATGCATGTTTTATAAATCATGATGCAATAAAAATAACATGCAATAAAGGATGATGAAGACATAGATCTAAAATTAATTGGGAATTAAATAAACTAATTTTAAGGAATTAGTGGATCAACAATAAATCATAGAAAAATATTAATACTTTGTCCAAGACAATATCAATAAGAAGATAGCATACCAAAACTTGTGGGATATGACCAAAACAGTACGTAATGGAAATAGTATATCACTAAATGCATGCATAAATAAAATATAGACAAGACCAGTGAAATGGGCATGCAACTAAAAATTTAGAGAGAGAAAAAAATAAAAATCTCAAATTAAAGACCAAATTAGAAATTCTCAAAATCAAAAGAGAAATTAATTAAAGTGAAAATAAGAAAACAATTGTAAAAAATAAATAAAACTAAGAATTAGTTTTTTTTTTAAAAAATACAACAAAATAGATAAACTTTTGTCAATTCGATTAAAAAAAAAGAAAGAAGCAAGCTCAATTTCCAGGATCCAAAATAAATGATGAAAATTCACATCAATAAGGAGGAAAATAAAGTGATAATAAAAAAAATATTTTGTCCAACTGTATGCCAATGACTTCGATAATCTAGGTGAAATGGGTGAATATTTACAAAAATATAATACCCAGGTTAAAAGAATAGGAAATTAAGTACTTTAATTATCCCATCCCAGAAAAAGAAACTGAAGAATTCATCAATAAACTCCTTAAGAATAAATTTCCATGTTCAGATGGATTCAAAATTGAATTCTACTAAACTTTCAAGAAACAATTAATTTCAATTCTTTAAACTATTTGAAAAAAATAGGACTTCTGCCAAATTCCTTTTATCTCACAATATAGTGCAGATACCAAACCAGGAAGAGTCAAAACAGAGAAATAAAATTATAGACCAATTTCCCTAATGAATAATGGATACAAAAATTTTAAATATTAACAAAGTGATTACAGCAAATTTTCACTAAGGTAATATACTATGAACTAGTAGGATTTATACCAGGAATAAAAGATTGGTTCATTATTGGGAAAACTATCAGCATAATTTACCAAATTAATAACATACCTAATAGAAATCCTATGATTAGTTCAATTGATAAAGAAAAAAACTTTTGAAAAGCACAGCACTCAATTCTCTTGAAAACACTACAGAGAATAGGAATAAACAGAGTGTGCCTTGAAACAATAAGTATCTATCTAAAGCCAATTATTCAGTATTGTTTTAGAAATGTTTGCATTAGCAGTGAGAGAAGAAAATACATTGAAAGAATTTGAATAGGTAATGAAAAAAACAAAACTCTCAGTCTTTGAAGATGATATGGTGGAATATTTAGACAATTCCAGGGGAAAAAATCATATAAAAATATGTTTGTGACAATTAGCAATTTTAGTAAAGTTGTAAGATGTAAAAAACCCCCCATAAAATCATTAGCATTTCAATGTATTACTAGCAAGATACAACAGCAAGAGATAGAGAGGGAAATTTCATTGAAATAAAGGTAGACAACACAAAATACTTTGAATTCTACTTTCCAAAGCAGTTTGAGAAACTTTATGGAAACAACTGTAAAACACAATTCATGCAAATAAAATTAGATGGAAATAGCTGGGCAAATATCAATTCCTCCTGGGTTTACTGAGTCAAAATAATCAAAATAACAATTCTACCTATATTGAATTACTTATTCAATGCTATACTAATCAAACTTCCAAAAAAACCTACTTTTTTGATCTAGAAAAAATAGTAAAAAAATTCATATGAAGGAAAAAATGGTCAAAAATATCAAGGGAAATAATGAAAAACATCAAAAGAAGGAGTCTTAGACATTCCAGATCTAAAATTATATTTTTAAACTCAGTCATCAAAACAGTTTTGTATTAAGAAATAGAGTGGCAGATCAGAGGAAAAGAAAGTAATAAAATAACTGTAGTAATCTGCTCTTTGATTTACGTAAAGATTCCAACTTCTGGGATAAGAACTCACTCTTTGATAAAAACTGCTGGGAAAAATAGAAGACTATAAAGTAGAAACTAGGCATAGACCATATCTAACAGCCTGTACCAGAATATGTACAGGATTTAAACATAAAAGGGTTCTTATAAGTCAATTAGGAGAACAAGGGAAAGCTTATTGGTCAGATCTATCACAAGGGAAGCAGTTTATGACCAAAGGAAATATAGAGAACATTATAGAAGACAAAGTTAATAACTTTGATTACGTTTAGTTGGAAAGCTTTTGCACAAACAAAGCTAGTGCAACTAAGTTTATAAGGAAGCATTAACAGAAAATTTTTTTTATAACTAGTGTTCCTAACAAAGGAAACATTTTCTAACAAAAAGAAAAATTATTGGCAAGGTTCAAATGTTTGGGGAATGGCCTAATCTTTCTTTTCTCATTACTATTGTATATAGAGAACTGAGTCAAAGTTATGAGTAAACAGGTCACTCAAAGAAATCAAAGGCATCTCTAATCATATGAAAAATTTCTCTAAAAATTATTGATTAAAGAAATGCAAATTAAAGCATCTCTGAGGTACAAACTCATGCTTCTCAGATAGGCCAATATCACTTGAATGAATAATGATCAATATTTGAGGGGATGTAGGAAACATGGAATAATAATACAGTTTTTTTTGGAGTTGTGAACTGATCCAAGTTTTCTGGAGAGCAATTTGGAATTATGCGCAAAGGGCAATAAAAATGTGCATACTCTTTGTTTCATCAATGCAACTACTAGACCTGTATCATAAAGTGATCACAAAAAAGGATGAAAATTCCACATCACACAAATATTCGTAACAACGCTTTTTTTTTTCTTTTCAAAGATTTGGAAATTGAGGGGATACCAATCAATTGAGGAATGTGAAAGGACACTATTGGTCTATAAGAAATCATGAGAGATGTGACTTCAGAAAAGCCTTGAAAGGCCTACATGAATTGTTACTAAGTGAAATGAGCAGACACTGAAGAATGTTATGTACACTAACACCCACACTGAGTGATTAGCATCTAAGATGGACTTATTCGTTTCAGCCAAACATTAATCATAGAAAATTTTAAAAGTTTTGTGAAGGAAAATATCATCCATAATAAGGGTAGAAACTGTGGAATGCACATTAAATGAATGCACACACTTTGAATGCACACTAAAGCATATTATCTGCAATTTTTAAAAGTTGTTTTAATCTATTATTTTTTCTCATGTTTTTCCCCTTCTATTTGTATTTTTCTTTCACAATGTGGTTAATACAAATTTTTTTAGCATAATTGCACATGAAGAACCTATATTAGATTGTTTTCTATCATGGGGAGAGAGGAGGCATGGGAGGGAGGGAGAAAAATGTAAAATTCAAAGCCTTGTGAAAAATGACTGGTGAAAACTATATTGAATGTTAGGAAATAAATGAATAAAATATTTTAAAAAATATAATTTCTGACCTCCCCCATCTTGGCTGAAATTATCAATGCCCATCAGTTTGGGAAGTGACTATTCAAATTGTGATATATGAATGTGGTGTAGTACTATTGCTCTGTATGTAATCATGAATGTGTGGATTGCAGAAAATCCTGGGAAGATTTGCTTGAACTGATGCAGAATAAAGTGAGCAGAACCAGGAGAACATTGTTTATATTAAGATCAGTAATGTCTCATAATGCACATGGATGACCTTAACTACTCTCAGCCTTTCAGTCTTCAAGGTTGGACAATGCAGTCCACTTCCACAGGAAAAAAACAAAACAAAACAATTATGGATTCTGAGTGCAGATCAAAGTGTGCTATTTTTTCTTTTAAACAATGTTTTATATTTCTTTTCCTCTCTCATTGTTTCCCGTTATTTCTCATTCTTTTTTCACAACATTACTAATACGGAAAAATATGTTAAACATGATTGTACATCTGTAAACTATATCAGATTATTCACTAACATAAATGGGATGGGGGGAAAAGAGAAAATATGGACCTCAAGATCTTCCAAAAAACTGAATGCTGAAGACTATCTTTGCATATAAATGGAAAAATATAATAATAAAAAAATAATCTCTATTCTGAAAGTGTCAATTCACATTTAAGTTCCATTAGAAACAATAACATGCAGAGAGTAAGTTTGGCCTCCCTTGGGAGAGACAAATTATTAAAGACAAAGATTGCTTTCTCCTCATTTTTGTTAAAAGTGGCCTCATTTCAGACAAAGATAAATTGGTTATGTAGATTTGTCCTTGCCTAGAGGCAACAATTGTTCTGTGTTGGTAATTCTCTTGTGAGGGATATTCCTTAGTTCCCTGGAGGGGGAGAGGCCATTCCCCAAACCTTGCCAATAATTTTTTAAATATTTGGATACTCAACCAGTTTTCTGCCTTTATTGAAAAACCAATCCTCCTGAGAACAAAGGAATGGAACCACAGACTCTCTACTACAGTATTGAACTTATTTTTTATATGGAGCTTTGAAAATTGAAATGGAGAATATTCCATTTCTCTATCTAAAAAATGAGAGGAATTTTATTGTATATCTTAGATTTGCCTGGAAAAACACTTTATGGAATGCCATGGGGTACATTTGAATAAATTGAGTAGCATAGAGAATGTCACCACAGAAGTTTAATTTAGACACTAAATGCTCAGAAATGTTCAAGAGGCTCCCCTACTAAACAGAAGAATATGAGAAGATATTGATGTGGGAGATATTGAAGGTAAAAGCTCCCAAATGTCATGGCTCCAACAAGTTTTACCATGTTCCTATTATATTTAAGAGTCTTGTTAAAATATAAACTGTCTTTGATTTCAGTGTGGGTAGACTCTATTGGATGACTCCCATTGTGGACACTTCCTTCATCTGCAGGTAGAAGAAGAGGTCAAAACAGGAATGTTATTTTTTTTAACAAAGTCTTCTGTGACTTTTGGCAGTCTTAGCATAAAGATAGTTTTCAGGTTTTCAGAATAAGGCTCTGACACAGAAGGAAACATTTTTCAGGGCTTCACTTTGGTAAGTCAACATTCATTTCAGTTTCTTTCTTGCAAATGTTAAGAATTACGGCATATTAAAAGGAAAGGAGAGATACTGTTGTGCCCTCTAAACAAATGTTTGCTGGCCAAGGACATCCAATATCCATCTTGCTTAGCTAAATATTTTATAAGTATGTAAAGAATTCCAGGAATAAAGTGAATATCTCATGGGCTGTTGAAATCCTTTCTCTTGATTCTAGCTTTTCTCACCTATGTCCTTTATATTTAATAATCTATCCAAACTTTCATTTTGTTCAGTTTTGGTTAAATATTAGGAAATATAAAGCAGTTCATAAAAATACAAAAACATCTAGAATTTTAAAAGTACTTGGGCTGTCTCTGATTTTGTTATTTGCATTTATCATCTTTGTATTTTCTAATCTATCAATCATTTAGGTAGCTATTTTTGTCCATCCATCTATCTCACAAGAACTAGTTCTGCATTTAAGTGTATATATGGAAGAAAAGTTTCCTCTATATTGTGACTTTTGGTATAATGATTTTTTTGTTGTTTTTTAATATGCCCCAAAACTCTTCCTTCTTTCGATCCAAATAGACTTTTTTTTCTTGTTACCACATTTTCTTTGTTTCTCCTCTCTTTTACCTTTATAATTCTGTTATTTTATGAAATAATGAATAACTTCATGCCCTATAATAACTGAATAATTTTTACTATCTCTATCCTTATTTTGTATTAATTCAAAGCAAAGAAAGGGCTTATTACAGCAATCAAAGGATCATATAATCTAAGTGCACAAAGAGACCTCAGAGGCTTCCCATTACAATCCATAAATGAAAATGAATCTTGACTAAATTCCCTCACCCAAAGAGATTGCTTTTTCTTTCAGTTCTCTCATGTTAGCAAAACTCTATCAAAATATCACACTCCAATTCTGAAAAGCTTTCATTATTAGAAAGATTTTGGTAATTCAAACAGGATTCTTTCATTGAAACTGGGATCTTTGTTCATGTTTCTATTCTGTAAGATTAACAAAAATAATAACTAATCTGTCTCATGCCTATGAATACTCAAGTACTGAAAGTCATAAAGGACAATATTTCTTGTGCCCTTCAGTCAAAATATTCCAAGATCCTTCAATTAATCCCATTATTTACTCAACTTGAGGTGACTTTTTGATGACCTTTATGCATTTATTCTCCAGTTTTTAATAAACTTCATGAAATTTATTTATTAGAAGTGACTATAATCCTACATATCTTACCTATTTTAGTGGTAGATTAGCAGGCAGTGTTATAAAATGTACATATATAATTATATATCATGAAGATAAATATACACATATTTAGATGTCACCATTCCCTTTTGCTCTAAAAGCATATTGTAAAGATTAAATTTTCTGCTTGTAGTGAATACAGGTGCCAGTTTCCTTAGCATGTACCCAAATACCTGAAACTTAAATGTGTGAATATATGTGATGACTGGAAAAAAATTGTCATTCATTTGAACAATTGCTTTTCCTGAGGTAATAGCTCATTTTTCCTACACCATATTCACCAAAACTTTTTGTTAACATTTGTGTCCAATTACATATATAGACACCAAAATTAAAGAAGCATTGAGAATGATCTTGCATTATAACAGATTTAAAATAACATTTTAATTTCATGGTATTACAATCTACAATAAAACAATCACTTGTTATTTCTTCTTTACAGATTCTATATATTCAATAAGACTCAGCTTCCATGTCAAAATCATGGAAAACCAAAGCCAAGTGACTGAGTTTATTCTCCTGGGACTTACACAAAATCAAGGAGTTCAGAAAATCATATTCATTCTGTTTTTGTTGTTCTACCTTGTAACTCTTGGTGGAAACCTATTTATTGTATTGACTATTACTAGCAGCCCCTCACTCTTTGCCTCCCCGATGTACTTTTTCTTGGCATTTCTGTCTTTCTTAGATGCATGTTTCTCATCAGCCATTGTTCCGAAGGTCATAGTTGATTCTTTTTATAAGAAGAAAACCATCTCCTTTGAAGGCTGCATGACTCAGGTTTTTGCATCACATTTTTTGGGTGGTGCTGAGGTGATTGTCCTCACAGCCATGGCCTATGATCGATATGTAGCCATCTGCAAACCCTTGCACTATGTGACCATCATGAATAGGCGTACATGTTTATTCCTTGCAGGGATGGCCTGGGTTGGAGGATTCCTTCATGCTATCATCCAAATGTTCTTTATATTACCATTGCCATTCTGTGGCCCCAATGTAATCAATCACTTCATGTGTGACTTGTACCCTCTACTGAAACTGGTCTGTACTGATACTTATGGCATTGGATTTATGGTATTAGCCAATAGTGGATTCATTTGTATTTTAATTTTTTCCCTCTTACTTGTATCTTATGGAGTGATCCTGTATACCTTGAAGACATATAGCACAGAAGGACGACGTAAAGCCCTCTCCACTTGTAGTTCCCATATCACAGTTGTGTTTCTGGTATTTGTGCCATGCATATTTGAGTACGTAAGGCCTCCTACTACTTTCTCCTTTGATAAGATGGTAGAAATACTTTATACTGTTTTGCCACCTCTTCTGAATCCCTTCATTTATACCTTTAGAAATATGGAAGTAAAAAATGCCATGAGACAGTTTTGTCATAGCAAAGTATTTGTATTTAAAAAAAAATTAGGCAGCTAGGTGGTGCAGTGGATAGAGCACTGGCCCTGGAGTCAGGAGTACTTGAGTTCAAATCCAGTCTTAGACACTTAATAATTACCTAGCTGTGTGGCCTTGAGCAAGCCACTTAACGCCATTTGCCTTGCAAAAATAAAAAAAAAAAAAACTAAAACACATTAAATTCTTTTAAATAAAACTTTTATTTTTCAACAAGCACAAATATTGACAAGGAATTTTCAATTTTATAGTTTTACATCAAATTTATGATGTATAGGCATATATATGAAGTCTCTTCCTACTTTTCTAGTTCTCTTATTCCTCATTTGCCTTCATCTTGTCTTTGATCAAGTCACACTAGCTTGGATATTCCATCTACAAGCTGCCCCATCTTCTGATTTCAGTCACTTTCTCTGGTTTTCCACATATTTAGAATGTTCTCCACCTCATCTCTGCCTACTGGCTTTCCTGGCTTCATTTAAGTCCTAACTGAAATCCTCTCTTCTACCGGAAACATTTCCCAAACTTTCTCTATTCTAGGTCTTTCCCTCTTTTAATTACTTTTTACCTTACATTCAACTATTTCAAACCCTTTACTTTGCTTACAACATTTTTATGTATTTTGAAATGAGAATATTTGGAAATGAATGTTTTGATAGAGGAAACATGAATAAAGAACTTGGACATTCCAAAATCATTTTCTTTGATCCGCAGAAATATTTGAGTTACCTCAGGGCCGATCAAATATGCGAAGTAATTTCTAACTAAAGGAAAAGAGAAAAAATTCATCTACAACAACAACAACGAAACATTTATTGCATCAAACTTCAGCCAAGGACTGACTTGAAAACAGATCAGGCTTAATTGATGATGCACCTTGGATCTGATTGGAATTTGATTGTATAGATAATTTATTCAGTGCCTAAGTCTTGGAGAATGAGAGGTCATTCCTTGAATTCCTGGACATTGATAAGAACTCCATCTACTCTTTGTTAGACTTAAAAATGCTCTTTTTACTTTTTATTTATACCCATTGCAGAAGTACATTTTGAAAACAGATTGATGAATCCGCACTTATTGCCATGGCACAAAAGGAATGCATCACTTTTTCTTAAGAAACTTTAAAAAGATGAAAGTGTATATTTCATTTCATAATTAGACAATGGAGGTAACAATTTGGAGAGTTCATTCTGAAGCTTGTAATAATAGAACTTTTAAAGACTACCTCAAAGTAATTCTTATTATTTCCTATTTTAAACATGTTAAGCTCATATAAATAAATACTTCATATAATATGTTCTTAAACTTAGAGAACTGCTTTACTTAAGCAGGTATAAATAGGGGAGGAAAAATGACATATGTGTGATATGGTAGAAATGATCATTCCTGTTTAATATGTAAAATGTCATGTTTTTTTTCTTTTCTAATATATCTCAACTTTCATTTCAAATAATATGACTATGATCTCAGTGTTTATTGTCCTTATTTAATTTTGATTGTGGAGAATCTTCCTTTATCTTCAGTATGAAAGCAGAATTTAAATGTTTTCTAAATGGAAACTTCTTTAGACTCAATATAATTTAAATATTAGAGAAATCAGTATTTTACAAGATGTCATTGAGACAGAATTTGACATAAAACCTTATAGTCCTTAGAACATGATAAATTTATGCAAGTTTTTCTCTGCATGGCCAATTTCTAAGATTCTGAAAGATCCTTGGGGATGAATCATGCATGGAAAAGAAAAGGAGAATATCTGTGAGACTCCATTAAATGTTTGTTGAATAAGATCCAGTGTTTTTCTTTGTTTATCATTATTCTTGAAAATATGGCCTTATTTCATAGGGGGGAGGAATGATATAAGTAATATGTTCCTTTATGAAATGATAAAAGTATTTCTTCATATGGAGAATTTCCTCCAGATTCCTTTCTTCCCAATTGTTTTTCAGTTTGTCCAGATATTCGTCCCTTTATTCAGTATATGTATATATCCATAGATTATCTTTACCCTTGCACTTTTAATATATGCATGCTATTTCCTTCTCTCTTTGCTAAACAAAAGATCTTTTGGAATCACCATCAGCAGCAGCATCAATTATTTAAATTTAATTTAAATTTTGAAGATGATTAAAATAAATTATTTCATTCATTCTTCCTAACAAACATGTGAGAATCTTTTTTTTTAAATGATGCAACCAAGGCTAAAAGAAAACTAGTGACTTCCCCAGGGTAAACTAGCTAATAAGTCTCTGAAGTAGGGTAGGGATGCACTTCTTTGTGATTCCAATTTGCATACTCTATCCACCTCAGCAAGGTTCCTTGTGGATAGATTACAAAAAAGAAGATGAAATAAAAGAGTATTCTCCAAATATGGAGCACCTCAACTGACTAAGAATATTAGACACCTTACATGGTCATCATTTATAGCTACTGTTAGTTTTTCTTCTTATATAGGAAATTTAAATTAGATCATTTATACATTTGCTGAATCTGTAACTCAAATCAGAGTTAGAAATCAAGACAATTCAACCTTGACATCCTTGAATTTAAAGAAAATTCTACATGTTAAGTATATATATATATATATATATGTATTTATATACATATATATTACAGTAAATGATAATTTCTTTCTCTAATAAAAAATAAAAATAAGCTATCTTTCATTATTAGAAATATCTTATTGTAAGTACAAAAGTAATGGCAATGAATTCTGATCACTGGTCAGGCATAATATTCTCTTATGAAAATAATATTCTATGATTTAATTATAAAAATGTTATACCTGTGAAGCCTAGTTCTAACATCTTTTGCTATAGAATAATAACCCTGTTAATTCAAACATAATTTAATTAGTCAGTTTCTTATTGAATAGTTTCCTTTTACTAGTGACTCTAAAAGCAACATTTCAAAAAAGTCATTGTGGTTTTATTCAGAAACATCCTCCTTATAGAAGAAAGATAAATAAATTATCTTAATTATAGTTACTTTCTGTATTTACCTAGATATATTAAATAAATTGTTTTATATAATTCTTAGTATAACTACACTAAATTTTATGTTATTAATAATAATCTTTGCAATTAAAAAGATTATTATGACTTCAAATTCATGAATGTTTTTATACCTTTCAGTTATTCTGTCAAAGATTTGTGCCAATGATTATTTTAATTAGAAATATTTAGAAATGATAAATCCTTCCCAGGACCTGTTGGAATCACATTTCACTGCAGTAATTTCATTATCGTCTTTTTTTGATTTATTTGAAATTGAAATTGCTTTTGAATAAGCTAAATATATTACAATAAGCTTTACATAATGATATAATATGAAATTAATATTTTCAAATGATGGTCTCAATAAATTTTTAATAATTAAAGCCTTTGATTTATTCCGTTTTCAAATACACATGTTTACAGTTCTCAAAGCATTATTATGTTGTAAATAGCTATGGCAGAACTTGTCACTAAAATTGAATGCAATACTCATATTTTTTACCATTGAACATTTAATCTTCAGTCTTCTATGAAGGAGATACATTAAATAATGAAGGCACAGGTGAGAATCAAAGTTTGTATTGTCTTTTTTTTGAAGTTTTGTTACACTCATTTTTAATGTCTTTTTAAGTTTTGAGATTTTTTTAGCAGTTTGAGTAAAAGACCTTTACAGTACTTATTAAGCAAATAGCAGAGATGTGACCTTTAAAAGACTTTTCTTTCTGCATTCTCAATGCCAAGAAAATTGAAGTACCTTGCAATACATATTTGTTGAACTGAAAGACTGAATTTGATATTAAATGATCAGTTTTTTAAATGACTAATGTGATCTTAGCTTATAGTTTTAGGCCTGTGAACATGTAAAATTCACCTCTATTCTTTATCTGCTATCACTGAATATATGAATATAAGGAGTCCTGTTGTTATAGCACTCTGTTGTTTTCTTACTTTGAAGAGATTCATCTAATTTTCCAGCATGAAGGTAGAAGATAAGACCTCCAGAACACTGATGAAAGTTACTGAACATACGGACGGATAGGTGGTGTAGTGGATAAAGCACTGGCCTTGGAGTCAGGAGTACCTGGGTTCAAATCCAGTCTCAGACACTTAATCGTTACCTAACTGTGTGGCCTTGGGCAAGGCACTTAACCCCATTTGCCTTCCAAAAACCCAAACAAACAAACAAACAAAAACAGAAAGTTACTGAACAGTCCAACTGTATGTTAATAAATCTGGCAATGTAAATGAAATGAATGAATATTTATAAAATGTTATACAATTCACATTTAAACATCTATTCAAATAATCATATGATTTATATGTTTACTATTGCTATAGTCAATTATGTTGATAGTTTCCCTAATATTGAACCAACCATGCATTACACTATAAATCCTATTTGATCATAATATATTATCATAGTGATAACTTGCTGTAATCACTTGGCTAATATTTTATTTAAAAACATATTCTTACTCAATGAATTGGCCAGATACTAACGTTTGTTTAAGAAGTCAAAAGTCAAACACATAAAATCTGTTATTTTTGTTCTGTTCTGTTCTTCTCCATTCTCATCTATCAAGAAGCATTTTACATATAGAAGAAAGAAAGCTGTTAGAGAATGATAATGCAATATTTATATCTGTAGCTCTTGCAATTCTATCACTGTTCATGATTGGGGTGTGTATTAGAACTTCACATATTTGTAATGATATCCAGTTTATAGTAGAGGTCCTTATAAAGTATATTGATTTTAAATTTTAAATTATAATATATTTTAAAGCTTTTGATAATATGCAGCAACCACTGCTATTAAAAACATGAGAAGTTTAAGAATAGTGGGAATATTCCATAAAACAATAAACAGTATCTATCGAATGTCATCAACATCATCTATATATAATGGGGTCAAGCTAGAAGCATTCCCAATAAGATCAGGGGTGAAGCAAAGGTGAGTATTATCACCACTATTAATCAAAATTGTATTAGAACTTTTAGCCTCAGCATTAAGAAGAGAAAAAAAGAAATTGAAGGCAATGGAATTGGCAATGAGGAAGCAAAACTATCACTCTTTGCAGATGGTATGATGGTATACTTAGAGAATACTAGAAAATCATGAAAAAAACTACTTGTTACAATTTGGAATTTTAGCCAAGTTGTAGAATATAAAATAAACCCCCATAAATCTTCAGCATTTTTAAATATGACTAAGGAGAAATAGTGGCATGAGATAGAAGGAGAAATTCTACTCAAGGTAATGGTAGACAACATAAAATACCTGGGAGTCTAGGCAAACTCAGAAACTATATTAAAACAATTATAAAACATGAATCACATAAATACAATGAGATCTAAAAACCTGGGTAAGTCTCAATTCCTCATGGGTAGACCAAAGTAACATAATAAAATGACAATTCTAATTAAATTAACTTACTTATTCAGTGCCATACCAAATAAATTTTCCAAAAATTTATTTTATTGAGATATTAAAAATAGTATATAAATGCATATTCACATAGAGGAACAAAAGATCAAGAATATCAAGGGAATTAATGAAAAAATAAATCCAAAGGGAAGAGGCCTGGCCATGCCACATCTAAAATTTTATTAAAAAGCAGCAGTCATCAAAACTGTTTTGTACTAGCTAAGAAATAGAGTAGTGGATCGATGGAATAGATGAGGTGCAAAATAAGCAGTAATAAATGGTTAAAGTAATCTGCTCCTTGATAAACCCAAAAGATTCCAGTTTCTGGGATCAGACCTCACTCTTCTATTAAAACTACTGGAAAACTTGAAAGATAGTAGGGCAGAAAACAGAAATAGAGCAAATCTCATACCCCATACTAAGCTGAGTTTGAAACGGGTATTGGATTTAGATATATAAAAAGGTGATATCCTAAGCCAATTAGGAGAATTAGGAATAATTTATCTACCAGATCAATAGAAAGGGTAGAAGTTTATCACCAAAGAGATAGAGAACATATAAAAGACCAAATGGATAATTTTGATAGCATTAAATTGAAAAGTTCTTGTATAAATAACACCAATGTAACAAAGATTAAAAGGAATTCAGTAAATTGAGAAACAATTTTTTCAGCTAGTGTTTCTGACATTTCTAAAATATATAGAGAATTGAGTTAAATTTATAAGAAAAAAAGTCATTCCGCCAATTGATAAATGATCAAAAAATATTGAAAAGAATTTCTCAGCTGAAGAAATTAAAGTTATTTCTAGTAATTTAAAAAAAAAACTATTCTGTCCTATTGATTAGGGAAATGGAAAAAAATACTTCTGAGGTATCATCTCACAGCTATCAGATTTGATGATATGATTAAAAAGGGAAATGATCAATGTTGAGGGGGTGTGGGAAAACTGGGACACTAATCCATTGTTGATGAAGTTGTGAACGCATCCAAACTTTCTGGAGGGTAATTTGGAATTATTTCCAAAAGTCAACCAAACTGTACTTATCCTTTAATTCAGCAATACCACTACTAGGTCTATATCACAAAGAGATCACAATCATCTTAGATTATTTATTTGATAATTCATTCATTCATTCATTCATTCAATCATGGCAATGAGGTTAAGTGACTTGCCCAAGGTCCCACAGCTAGGCAATTATGAAGTATCTGAGGCTGGATTTGAACTCAGGTTCTCCTGACTCCAGGGCCACAGCTCTTTTCACGGTGCCACCTAGCTGCCCCTACAATGCCATCTTAGAAAAGGACAGCAGAAAAAATAATATATGTTTGAAACTTCAGAGGGGAATATGAATTTGTCTCCAACATAAAAAAGATATCTTGGAAAAACTCAGAAAGGATATTTTTAGGGTTTTTTTTTTTTTTTGCAAGGCTAATGGGGTTAAGTGGCTTGCCCAAGGCCACACAGCTGGGTAGTTAATTATTATTATTTTTTAGGTTTTTGCAAGGTGAACAGAGTTAAGTGGCTTGCCCAAGGCCACAAAGCTAGGCAATTATTAAGTATCTGAGGCTGGATTTGAACTCAGCTTCTCCTGACTCCAGGGCCAGTGCTTTATCCACTACGCCGCCTAGCTGCCCCATTCAAAAAGGATTTTAAAAATGCAGTAGAAAATTTAGCAAAAGAAATGGAAAAGAAATTCAACATCTTGCAAAAGAAAGCACAATAATTGACTAAAGAAAACAATTCTTTTAAAAATAAAATTAGACAATTATACCAAAAAAGCATCTCTTTAAAAATATAGTTGCACAATTGTGAAAAAAATCTGCTACCAAAGTATAATTAGGCAGATGGAAAAAGAAAAGAACTCCTCTCCGTTAAAAACATAATTGACCAAGTGGAAGAGGAAATGGATAAAACAAATGAAGAAAATAATGAATGGAAAATGAAAATTGGGAAAGTTGAAGGTAACGACTCCCTGAGACATCAGGAATCACTCAAAAATGGAAAAAATAAAAATAAAAGAGTATAAAAATACTCCATTGGAAAAACAAATGGCATGGAAAATAGATGCAGAGGAGATAATTTAATAATTATTGAAATACCGGAAAGCCATGACTGAAAAAAGATCTTGCATGTTATTCTCAAGGAAAAAAAAAGAAAACTGCCCTGATATCTGAATACCAGTGGGTTTAAAAAAAAATAATCATTCAGAGAATTCAGATCATCTCCAGAAAGTCATTACAAAATTAAAATGCCAAGGAATTTTCTAGTCGAATTCCAAAATTATCAGATAAAGTAGAAAATATTGCACACAATCAAATAGGAAGAATTCAAAAATGTAGAAGCTTCAGTCAGGATTATTCAGGACTGCACAGTATAAACTTTAATGGAATGAAGAGTCTGGTGTATGATATTCCAGAGGGCAAAAGATCTTGAATTACAACCAAGGGTCATCTAAGCAGCAACATTAAGCATAGTTTTTTGTGGGAAAATATGAATGTTCATTGAAATAAGGAATTATCAAATTTTCTAATGAAATGATCATAACTGATTGCAAAATTAGTCTTCAAATATGAAAATTAAGAAATGTATCACTATTAGAGGGGATATACTTAAAAAATAGGGTATGGGCATAAACTGATTTTCATTGTATGAAATAAAAAAATCAATATATTAAAAATTATATTGCAAAGGAAAAAATAAAAGGACAGTAAAAATGAAAGGAATGAAAAAATGATGAACCAATAGAAGGAAGGGCAGATTGAGGAAGGTCAGAAATAAAAGTCTGAGGAATAGGAATAGGATGAAAAGAGAACCAAAAGTACAAACTGAGAAAAAAGATTAGAGAGCAATACAGAATAGTAATTTTAATTGTCAATGTGAATGGAATGAACTCTCCAATAAAATAAAAATGGATAAGAGAATGGATTAAAAATAAACAGAATCCTACTATACGTTCTTTAGTAGCATAATTGAAGCAGAGAGATACACACAATAAAAATGAAAAGCTGTAGATGAAGTTAAAAAACAGGCCTAGCAATTCTGTTCTCAGACAAAGCAAAAGCAAAAAAAATCTTTAAAAAAGATGAGGAAGGTTATCCCAGCAATGCAGAGGTGGTTCAATAGTAGGAAAACAGTAAAAAATTAATTATATCAATATCAAACTTATCAGAAATCATATAATTATTAGTCATATGAGAAATTGCTCTAAATAATTACTTATTAGAAAAATGCAAATCAAACATTCTCTGAGGTACCACCTCAAACCTCTCAGACTGGACAATATGAACAGAAAGGACAATGATCAGTTTTGGAAGGGTTGTGGGAAATCTGGGACACATGCATTGTTGGTGGAGCTGTGAACGCATCCAACTTTTCTGGAGAGCATTTTAGCATTATGCCCAAAGGGCAACAAAAATGTGCATACCCTTTGATCCAGCAACATTACTACTGGGTCTATGCCCTGAAGAGATTATGAAAAAGGGTAAAAACATCACTTGTACATAAATATTTATAGCAGCCCTGTTTTTGGTGGCAAAGAATTGGAAATCAAGTAAATATCTTTTAATTGGGGAATGGCTTAGCAAACTGTGGCATATATATATGTCATGGAATACTATTGTTCTATTAGAAACTAGGAAGGGAAGGAATTCGGGGAAGCCTAGCAGGATTTGCATGAACTGATGCTGAGCGAGATGAACAGAACCAGAAAAACATTGCACACCCTAACAGGAACATGGAGGTGATGATCAACCTTGATGGACTTGCTCATTTCATCAGTGCAACAATCAGGGACAATTTGGGGCTTTCTGTGATGGAGAATACCATCTGTATCCAGAGAAAGAACTGGGAAGTTTGAATAAAGACCAAGGACTATTACCTTTAATTTAGAATAATAAATGATATCTTATTATCTGATCTTGCCATCTCTTTTCCTTTTTGTTTCTTCCTTAAGAATATGATTTCTCTCTCATCACACTCAATTTGGATCAATGTATACCATGGAAACAATGTAAAGACCGGCAAATTACATTCTATGGCGGTGGGGGGAGGGAAGTAAGATTAGGGGAAAAATTGTAAAACTCAAAATAAATGAAATCTTTTTTTTTTTTATTTCATGAAAAAGAATTTTATTTCTGTTTTAAAATGAACAAATTCACTGCACCATTAACTTCTTTTTCTGGCACAATGCAAATAACAACAAATGCACATCTTAAATTTGGTTGGTCACAAATCCGAATGCTATTCTCTTTTTGATGCAGTAGAAAGTAATAAATAAATGAAAATTAAATATTTCATATCAACAGTTTCTTATTAACAATTGAGCAGCGCCATCCCCACATCTGAAGGACAACACAGTCTGATTTTATAAAAAAATACTTGATATGTCACGTCTTTTAGGCTAAAGATATATTAAGAAATTATCAGGTATTCCTTTTTGTCAAGGCAGACAATGTGATCACTGTCCACTGGTGTGGTAACCCATTTTTAACAGGGGTAAGTGACCAATTGGTCCAGGGCACAATCTTATATTTCACACCTGTGTCAGAAAGACACCTGTGCAAAAGATTCCATGTTTATAAACAACAATACAAACTGACAATGCTGTCAACCCTTCACACTTTTTAAAAAATATATCTACATTTATCCTCATTAATGCCTAAATGTTAAACCATCATTTGTTCAAAGAAAGAGATGCACATTCATATTGTGAAGTTGTTAGGAAAATACTCTTGCAAATAAACTATATAAAAATAAAATACACTTCAAAGGTTTTTTGTTGTTGTTGGGTTTTTTAAAACATTATTCTATAAAGTGCAGAGAAATCCTTCTAAGTAAAGGGAAAAAACTACTCCCTATAAGAAAAATATAATCACAGCAGCTTTTGCATAGCAATACTTAGAAAAAGTTGTACACTTCAGTTTCCTCAGGACGAGAAGGATGGAAGAACTTCTTCCAATTCAGATCGTTTTTTTGGACACAGTTATGCTTTCTTCAGAATGGTTGCTGATGCCAAATCTCCATTGAGAATATTTCTAGAACAGTGAACAGGTCTATCTGTGTCTTCAGGGGGAATATCGTTGTAATCTGTATCTGAGTTGGTTCTTCTACCCCGTTGGGAGATTCTGTGAAGTGAAGGTCCTGGTTCTTTCACAGTGTGACTACTCCTATCTGAGCTGTAAGAACCAAGTTGACTGATGGAACGGTTCATCACTTGAACAGGTGAAGGTGATACAGGAGACACTAAAATATCTGGATGAGGCAATTGAAACATCTCTGGTTTAAACTTGGCATTTTCTATCTTCACACATTCTGATGAATGCATTACATGTGGCACTAAGCAGAGATGAAGCTTCGTTCATATTCTCTACACTGGGGGATGAATGTCATCATGATGGACGAATTCTTGTATGGTATGAACTTGCTGCTTTAAGAGGTCACAGTAGAGGCGAAGTTCAGACATTTTGGTTTTCAGTGATTCATTGGTTTCACGTACTTCTTTATCCTTTTTCGCTCGAGTGTCCTTCAAACAAGCTTTCGCACTGCCCAGAGCAACTAGCCACCTCTGCCTCTCAGCGGCATTCACAGGTTCCAAGTGGAAGTGCTGCTCCCCTGGAATGAATAATCCCATGCGTGTATGGTCAGCCGGGTGGACTTTAATTTCATAGACTTCCATCTTTATGCTTCCTTTGCTCCCTTTGCACACATCATCCTGTGAATTATAATAGGATAAAATCCCATTGTCTAAAACAAGCCAGCGAGGCTGCCAACCTGTGAGGTAACTGGTCCACCTGTACCGAACCCCCTGCATCCTTCAGGCCCGCGCGCCTCGCATCCTCGACGGGGCACCCGGCTCGGCCTTCTCCCCCGCTCTGGGGCCTGCGGCGGCGGCTGGGCAGCAGCGGGGCGCCGGCCTCGGCATGCCCCGCCGGGGGAGCAGGCGGTCAGTAAATGAAATGTTAAAAAAAAAAAAAAAACCGAAATCATATGATTATATCAATAGATGCTGCAAAAGCTTTTTTATTTTTTTTGCAAGGCAATGTGGCTAAGTGGTTTGCCCAAGGCCACACAGCTAACGGATTATTAAGTGTCTGAGGTCGGATTTGAACTCAGGTACTCCTGAATCCAGGGCTGATGCTCTATCCGCTGCACCACCTAGCGCCTCTGAAAAAGCTTTTGCCAAAAAATAGCACGCACTCCTACTAAAAGCACTAGAGAGTGTAGGAATAAATGGATTGTTCCTTAGAACAATAAGCAGTATATATGTGAAACCATCAAAAATCATTATATGCAATGGGGATAGGCTAGAGGCATTCCCAATAAGATCAGGGGCGAAACAAGGGTGCCCATTATCATCACTACTATTCAATATGGTAGTAGAAAAGTTAGCTTCAGCAATAAGAGAGCAAAAAGAAATCAAAGGAAATAGATTTGGGAAGTAAGACACAAAACTCTCACTCTTGTAGGCGACATGATGGTCTACCTTGAGAATCCTCCCAAAAAATCATCTAAAAATCTACTAGAAATAATTTTGAATTTTAGCAAACTTTCATAAAAACTCAACATTTCTATAAATGACTACCAAGATACAACACAAAGGGCTAGAAAGAGAAATCGCATTCAAAGTAACCTCAGAGTGACAGCTTGCTGGGGCAGCAAATAGAGCATCAGCCCTGGAGTCAGGAGTACCTGAGTTCAAATCCGACCTCAGACACTTAATAATTAACAAGCTGTGTGGCCTTGGGCAAGCCACTCAACCTTATTGCCTAGCAAAAACACTAAAAAAAAAAGGAACCTCAGACCATTACAATACACTTCTGACACATATAAAATCAGATTTAAGTAACTGGTAAACAGCAACTGCTCATTGATAGGTCGAGCTAATAAAATGACAATTATACCAAAACTAAACTACATATTTAGTGCCCTACCAATAAAAATTCCAAAAAATTACTTTAATGACTTAGAACAAGTTGTAAGTAAATTCATATGGTGAAATACAAAGCCTAGAATTTCCAGGAATTCAATTAAAAAAGTGCAAAAGATAGGGGCGGCTACGTGTCGCAGTGGATAAACCACCGACCTTGGAGTCAGTAGTACCTGGGTTCAAACTTTCATAAATCCTCAACATTTCTATAAATGACTACCAAGATACAACACAAAGGGCTAGAAAGAGAAATCGCATTCAAAGTAACCTCAGAGTGACAGCTTGCTGGCACAGCGGATAGAGCATCAGCCCTGGAGTCAGGAGTACCTGAGTTCAAATCCGCCCTCAGACACTTAATAATTAACAAGCTGTGTGGCCTTGGTCAAGCCACTCAACCTTATTGCCTAGCAAAAACACTAAAAAAAAGTAACCTCAGACAATATAACATACCTGGGATTCAAACTGCCAAGGGAGACTCAAAAGCATTTTGAAAGCAATTACAAAACACTTCTGACACATATAAAATCAGATTTAAATAATTGGCAAACATCAACTGCTCATTGATAGGTCGAGCTAATAAAATGACAATTCTACCAAAACTAAACTACATATTTAGTGCCCTACCAATAAAAATTCCAAAAAATTACTTTAATGACTTAGAACAAGTTGTAAGTAAATTCATATGGTGAAATACGAAGTCTAGAATTTCCAGGAATTCAATAAAAAAAAGTGCAAAAGATAGGGCCGGCTAGGTGGTGCAGTGGATAAAGCACCACCCTTGGGGTCTGGAGTACCTGGGTTCAAATCCTGTCTCAGACACTTAATAATTACCTAGTGGTGTGGCCTTGGGCAAGCCACTTAACCCCAGTTGCCTTGTAAAAAAAGTGCAAAAGAAGGTGGCTTTGCCTTAACAGACCTAAATTATATTATAAAGCATCAGTCATCAAAACTGTCTGGAATTGGCTAAGAAATAGAGTGGAGGACCAGTGGCATAGACTAGGTGTAATAGAAGGAATGATTATAGTAATGTGCTGTTTGATAAACCTAAAAAGCCCAACTATTGGGATAAAATCTCCCTCTTTGAAAAATAAAACTGTTGGGAAAAATGTAAGTTAGTATGGAAGAAACTTAGATTAGACCAACACCTCACATACAATACCCAGATAAGATCCAAATGGATACAGGATTTACACACAAAAAAAATTATCAGCAAACTAGAAGAATAAGGAGTAATTTACCTGTCAGATCTATGGAAAGGGAAGCAGTTTGTGACCAAGGAAGAAATGGAGAACATCATTAAAAGAAAATAGATAATTTTCATTACATTAAATTAAAAAGCTTTTGCAAAGAGAAAACCACTGTAACCAAGATCAAAAGAAATGGACTAAATCGAGAAACAGTTTTTACAACTAATATTTATGACAAAGGACTCATTTCTAGAATATACAGAAAACTCAGTCAAAATTTCAAAAAAAAAAAAACAAGCCATTACCCAATTGACAAATGATCAAAAGATATGCAAAGGAAATTTCCAGATGAGGAAATCAAAGTGATCCATAGTTATATGAAAAATTGCTCTAAATTATTACTTATTAGAGAAAGGCAAATTAAAATATCTTTGAGGTGCCACCTCATACCTCTCAGGCTGGCCAATAGGATCATTGTTGGAAGGGATGTAGGAAATCTGGGGCACTGATAAATTGTTGGTGGAGCTGTGAACTCATCCAATCTTTCTGGAGAGTTTTTGGGATTATTCCCAAAGGGGAACAAAAATGTGCATATCCTTTGATCCAGCAATAACACTACTGGATGTAAACCCTGATGAGATTATGAAAAATGGTAAAAACATCACCTAATAGCAGCCCTATTAAGTAAATGTCCTTCAATTGGTGAAGGGCTTAACAGAATGTGGTATATGTATGTGATGGAATACTATTGTTCCATTAGAAACCAAGAGGGATGGGAATTCAGGGAAGCCTGGATGGATTTGCATGAACTGATGCTGAGCAAGATGAACAGAATCAGAAAAACAATGTACACCCTAACAGCAACATAAGGGTGATGATCAACCTTGATGGACTTGCTCATTCCATCAGTGCAACAATCAGAGGAAATTTTGGGCTATCTGTGATGGAGAATACCATCTGTATCCAGACAAAGAATTGTGAACTTTGAACAAGGAACAAATGCCATTAACTTTAATTTTAAAAAAAGTTATCTTATGTAATTTTGTTATCTCTTATACCTTTTTTTCTTCCTTAAGCATATGATTTCTCTCTCATCACATTCAACTTAGATCAATGTATACCACTGAAACAATGTAAAGACTAACAGACTACCTGCTGGGGTGGGGTGGGGGGAGGGAAACAAGATTAAGGGAAAAATTGTAAAACTCAAAATAAATAAAATCTTTCTAAAGAAAAATAAAAAAGATAAGGAAGAAAACCGCATATTCCAAAAAAAAGTATAGGCAATGAAGAAATTTCAATAATAAATCGTGACATACCTTTAGTGGTAAAGCATTAAAATTCTTAGAAGTTAAGTTAAATGAGTTGTCGAAAGACATAAACATTGATTAGGGCCTCAGCTTTCCTCTTTCAGAATAAGATAAATCTAAACAAAATATAAACAAGAGGAAGTTAGAAGGTGAATAGAATTTTAGAAAAGTTAAATGTCATAATACTCTAGAGAAAAAGGAATGGGGAGTAGAAAGAAATA
This sequence comes from Macrotis lagotis, assembly GCF_037893015.1. Taxonomy (NCBI): domain Eukaryota; kingdom Metazoa; phylum Chordata; class Mammalia; order Peramelemorphia; family Peramelidae; genus Macrotis; species Macrotis lagotis. The sequence goes on along the minus strand of NC_133660.1, from coordinate 301,815,844 downwards.
TACCTTTTATCCCCAGAAGTGCATGACACCTACACAAAAATAGATATTTATCATGACATAAATACCTCACAAACAAATGTAGAAATATTTAATGCATTATTTTCAGATCAATATAAAATAAAAATCACATACAATAAAGGGCCATGGAAATTAATTAGAAAATGAGTTGGAATCTAAATAAATCATTCTTTAGATCAGAAAGCACATCATTGGAAAAATCAATATGTTCATCCCAAAAAATGAGAACAATTAAACAACATATTAAAGCTTGTTGGACGCAACCAAAGCCATTCTTAAGGGATATTTTATATTTCTAAATTCCTTCTATGAATAAAATAGAGATAGAGGAGATCAATGAACTGGCAAGCAACTAAAAACACTAAAAAATGGTATTAAAATCTCTAAATAAATGCACAATTAGAAATTATGAAAAATAAAGGAGAGATAAATAAAATTGAAAGTTAGGAAACTTTTGGACTAATAAGACTAAGAATTAGTTTTATGAATAAAATGCTGACAAAATATAACACAAAGATGAATTTGATTAGAAAAGAATAAATAAAACCAAATTACCAGTGTCAAAAATGAAATGGGTAAATTCAACATCAGTGATGAGGACATTCAAGTAATGATTAGAGACTTGTTACCCAATTCTATGCCAAAAAAATCTGATAATCTTTTTTGAATTGGATGAACATTTACAAATAATATAAATTGTCCAAATTAACAGAAAAGTAAATAAAATACTTAACCAAATTTCAGAAAAAAAATTGAGCAACCCATCTATGAACTGTCTAAGAAAATATCTCCAACACATGATGAATTTATAAGCGAATTTTGCCAAATGTTTGAACAAAAATTAATTCCAATATCATATAAATATTAAAAAGAGGTGTTCTACAAAGTGCTTTCATAATGCCCATATTATGGTGACGCCTAAATCAGAAAGAGGCAAAGTAGAGAGAAAATATAGATTAATTTCCCTAATGAATGTGGATGCTGAATTTTAAATAAAATGTTAGCAAAGTGATTACTACAAGTTTTCATTAATATAATACATTATTAAAAGAATTAAATAGGAGAAGGCAAGATATTAGAAAATAAATCACAACCCATGAGGAGGCACAAAAAAGGACCTCTTTTAAAAGAGGGAAAGAAAATAGGATTTGAAAACTAAATAAGTCTTGCTCTTGACATGTTTTTTTTTATTTTTATTTTTTAGGTTTTTGCAAGGCAAATGGGGTTAAGTGGCTTGCCCAAGGCCACACAGCTAGGTAATTAGTAAGTGTCCGAGACCGGATTTGAACCCAGGTACTCCTGACTCCAAAGCCGGTGCTTTATCCACTACGCCACCTAGCCGCCCCGTTCTTAACATATTTGACCCAAAGAAGGAAAACATGCCAATTGAGTTTAAAAATTTATCTTTCTTTTGAGGGAAATGGTGTGGGGGGATGTAAAGGAAGGGGAAAGAAGGAGCTTACAAGAGGAAAGGGGGAAGTAAAAATAATAGTAAAGTTAAAGTTATAGTAAAAGTTAAAAATAAATAAAAGGAGAAAGGGAGGAGGAAAGGGAAGAAGGCTATTAGATTGAAGGACTGATTGAGAGAGACAGTAGCCATAAGCAAAACGCTTTTAGGAAGAAATAAGTGGAAAGGAGAGAGAAAAGAACAAATAGAGGGACGATAGGATGGAGGGAAATACAGCGTTAGTAATTATAACTGTGAATTTAAATGGAATGAATTCTCCCATAAATGGAAGTGGATAGTAGATTGGATTAAAATCCCAAATCCCACAATACATTCTTTTTAGAAGTCCATTTAAAGCAGAAAGATAGACCTAGTGTAAAGATAAAAGACCTTAGCAAAATACATTAAACTTCAGCTGAAGTAAAAAAGAAGGAATAGCAATTCTGATCTCAGACAAAGCAAAAACAAAAATAGACATAATTAAAAGATATCAGGAAGTAAATTATTTGATTCTAAAAGATACTATAGGTAAGAAATTAGTATCAAAATTAAACTTCTATACACCAAGTGCTATGACATTCAGATTCTTAGGGAGAGTCCAAATGAATTGCAAGAAGACATAAACAGCAAAACTTTAAATATGGGGTGCCTTGGTCTGCCTGTCTGAGAATTATATGAATCAGATCATAAAATGCACAAGAAAGAAATAAAGAAGATAAAGAAAATTTTGTAAAACTTAGATATAGTAGACCACTGGAGAGAATTGAATGAGAATAAAAAGAATATACTTTCTTCTCTTCAGTATATGGAACCTACACAAAAACTGACCATATATTAGGCATAAATCAAATGAAGAAATGCCTGAATAGTAATTTCATCCTTTTCAGATCATGATACAATGAAAAGGTACATGTAATAAGGGACATGGAATGATGAACTAAAATTATTATTTTCTAATTTTTAGGATTTTGCAAGGCAATGGGGTTAAGTTGCCCAAGGCCTCACAGCTAGGTAACTGTCTCAGGTCAGATTTGAACTCAGGTACTCCTGACTCCAGAGCTAATGCTCTATCCACTGTGCCACCTAGCAGCCCCAATTGAAATTAATTTAAATCTTAATAACAATATTAATGAATAAGTGGATCAAAACTATATCATTGAAATAATCCACAGAACAAGGACAATAATGAGACAATAAAAATCATATAAAACTTGGTAGAATGAAGCCAAATCAATTATTATGGTTTATTTCAAATCCCAAAATGCCTATAATAATACATTTGAGAAAGTTAAGATCAATGAATAAGACATGCAAATAAAATTCTATAAAAAAGAACAAATTAAAAATTTCCTATTAAATGGCAAATTAGAAGTTCTGAAAATGAAAAGAGGAAATAATAAATTGGAGAATTAGAAAACTTTTGAACTAAGAAACTTAAGTATTTGCTACATAAAATTCAACAAAATAGATAAACTTTTGATTAATCTGATTTAAAATAAAAGAAAGAAGAAAACCAAATTACTGTATCAAAAATGAAAACAGCAAATTCTCCACTAACAAGGAGGAAATTAAAGAAATAATTTTGCAGCTCTTTTAATCAACTATTTGGCAATTAATTTGACAATCTAATTTAAAATGGATAAATATTTAGAAAAAAATAAACTACCCAAATTAGCATTCTTTAATAATATCATTTCATATGACAAAACTGAAGAACAATCAATAATCTCCCTAAGAAAAAATTCCAGGGCATTATAGACTAAGAGTTTAATTCCTCCAAATATTTTATGCAAAGTTAATTGAAATTATATATAGACTATCTGAAAAATATAGCTGAAGAAGTTTTTTTCATTTCCTTCTATGACACCAATATGCGGCTGACACCTAAACCAGGATGAGTCAAAATTAGAAAAAGAAAATTATGCATCAATCACCTTAATAAATATAGATGCAAAAATGTTCAATGAAATTTTATCAAGGAGATTACAGCAAATTATTACTAAGTTAATACACCCTCATCAGCTTGGATTTAATTCAGGTTTGCAGGGATGATTCAATAGTAGGAAAATAATCAGCGTTGTATATATTGTTCAATTAATAACAGTAAATCCATTATAATACAGATTTTCAAAACAATGCTATAAATTTCTATGAGAAAACAATATTGAATTTCCAGTTTATAGAATCCCTCCAAAGCTGACTCCTAATTTAGGACCAAGTAAGTGAATTCTCCTTGGCATGAAAATGTGTGTATTTAACCACAGTAAAGTTTATTTGTAAATTAAATATCAAGTAATAATATATTGTGAGTTTCTTGAGGGCAGAAGGAGGAAAATTAGGAAGAGAGGGGAAAGGGGGACAAGGAAGGAAAGAAAGAGGAGGACAAGAAGGGGAAGTGATGATGATGGTAATGTTGATAAAGAATGGGCAATCAGTAAAAAGCTTTAAATTGTAAACATTTCCTTAAATAGTGATAATTTGAACAAAGGTTGTATTCAAAGAAATTTGGTCATGTCTCATATCTATAGCTATTCTATATCTATAACTATACCATCTATATCTATATGAAATCAAAATAGCTAGAAGAATCATAATTCTAGAAATTAGAATGAAGAAACCAAATGGGGTACAGGGAAAGAGAACTCATGATTTTTCTTTTGGCTTACTTTTTCCACTACTTTTGATCAGACAAAGACTTTAAGATTCCAAGGTTTTATCTTCACATGATTGTCTTAGTAGCAGTCAAGTAACGTCTTTACTAGGAGCCAAGGAAAACTAAATATGGACTCACAGTTATTGCAAGGAGCTCAGTAAGTGCACTTTGCACAAAGTAGGTTCTAGAAATTATTTCCCATATTATAAATTACAGTGTTCATTCTAAACTATGTTCTGCAGAACAGAGTACAATGAGGCAGATGTAGTCTGATAGTGACAGTTTGTCTGAGCTATCACTTTTCTCCTCCTTCTAATCATATCTCATTTAATGAAGCACAAGAACAAATAAAAAGATATTCAGTAGTTAGAATAACAGCTCTATAGATAATCCCTTAAAAACCTTCACGACATCTTCTTTAGTATTGTTATTTTTAATGATAATAATATTTTTTTATAATTATTAATAATATAAAAGGAAACTGAGTAGTGGAGACATATTTACACTTCTATTTTGGGGGAGAGATTAGACTGGTGGATAGCTAGAACTCCATAGTACTTGGGGGGTACTTTGTTTAGAAATAACATTACAATTATCTAATTTGATCTTCACAGCAACCCTGGGAATTTGGTTGCCTTAAAAACTTTATTGATTAAGAAAAAGAAAGAAATAGAAGTTAAATAATTTCTTTACTATCATGTGGTTAGTCACTTCTTAGCAATGTAAATATTTTATGTCAATTAACATCCCTGCCTCAGTTTCTTTCTCTGTAAAATTGAGACAATAGCATGAATATCACAGGATTGCTGAGAAAATAAAATTAGACTATATTTGTAGAACACTTTGCAGTCTTTAAAGTTATTGTATCTATCATATTTTCTTCTTATATCAAATGGTAGTATAATGACAATAATGACTAACCTCTACATACAGTCCAAATATTGCTATTATGATACATGTACAATATATACATATAAAAGTGCATATGTTGATATGTACATAAACATATAGATATCTAGGAATTTAGAGATTATGATAAAAGCTATAAAATCAATTTTGGAGGTACATCAGAAAACATAAGTATTGGGGTGGCTAGATGGTGCAATGGATAGAGCACTGGCCCTGGAGTCAGGAATACTTGAGTTCCAATCTGGCCTCAGGCAATTCATAATTTCCTTAGCTGTGTGGCCTTGGGCAAGTCACTTAACCCCATTGCCTTGCAAAAAGACAAAACAACATCAAAGACAAAAACCCTAAAAAAAAACATAAGCATTAATTCACTATTAGTGGAGTTATGAACTTGTCCAATTATCCTGCAAAGCAATGTTTGTTTATGACAAGAAATAATAAAATTTTCAGCTTTTTGATGCAGAAATTTGATTGCTAAGAGATTTACTTTAAGGATGTCAAAGACTGAATCAAAAACATACCAAAGTATTAATAATAGAACACTCACATTATCAATTAATTGTTAACACATGAAGTTACTAAGTGGGACTAAACAGTTATTAAGCACAAATAAGGAGAGAAGAAATAAATTTGGGTCACTGAGAACAATCCAAAGGTAGGTAGGTATGATCCTGCAACCTTTCTGACCTCCTAGGAAAGTCACACTTTCATGACATCCTATAAATGTGTTAATTCAGAATTTGAATAAATTTGAATATAAAGAAAAATCATGCTCCAAAGTCCAAAATGAGGGATTTTCCTTTTTTCTGAAGATTTTCTTGACACATGCACTTAATCCAAATTTTCAAATAAAGATATGCCCCTGTGAATGGAAAAGCAGTGAATGTTATGTAAAACAGAATCTATAAATGTGCAAGTAAATGAAATACAACGGAAATAGTTGCCACAAAAGTTCTGGGTTGGTCAATTGTGTAAATATGTCCCATGAATCTATATTCTTGGTGAATGCATATTTTTCAATTTGCACCCCCACCCCAAAAGAACATAGAGACTATGGTGCTTATAAGGTCTTTGTAGGTCTTTGCCTTGATGGTGCTGAGATTTTCATCCTAATGTCGTTGTCTATGTTTGTAGTAGCCAAATATGGACTTGTCAGAGGCATTTCTGCATTCCACAGTTAAGATATTCATTGTGTCTCTTTTATCTTTTTGTGGAATTACTAATTTTCATGTGAAACTTTGTACTTTTATTTTGATGCTAGTCTATTTCAATGCTCATACAAGTGATATCACAGTGGTGGTTAACTGTACATTAATCTGTATTGCTATATTTCCCTCTTCCCCTTCTCTAAAACAGCCATCTTGAATTATCTCTGCATATACATTTTATAATTTAAATGCCCAAGTTTAAACTTGGAGAAGAAACAAATTATTGCTCATTTCTTGGTATAGTTGAGTGACTATTTGTGTACCACTCCTCTCTCTGTCTCTTCTCAAATCTTCCTCTCTCTTTCTCTCTCTCTCTCTCTCTCTCCCTCTCTCCTCTCTGTTTCTGTCTTTCTGCTTTTCTTTCTCTCAATTTCTCTTCCTTGTATCTCTAGGTCTCTGTCCCTCTGTCTCTTTCTTTATATCTGTTAGTCTGTCTCTATATGCAGTTGACTTCTGATGCCCAAGAAGACCTTGATTACATTTTTTTCTTCCTTCCTTCCGTCCTTCCTTCCTTCCTTCCTTCCTTCCTTCCTTCCTTCCTTCCTTTTGTTCTTTCTTTCTTTCTTTTTCCCTCTCTCTCTTTCTCTTTCTGCCTGCCTTCCTTCCTTCCTTCCTTCCTTCCTTCCTTCCTTCCTTCCTTCCTTCCTTCCTTCCTTCCTCTCTCTCTCTCTCTCTCTCTCTCTCTCTCTCTCTCTCTCTCTCTCTCTCTCTTTTTCTTTGTTTCTCTTTATTTCCTTTCTGTTTTTCTTTCTCAAAATGGCTAACTTAGAAATGTTTTGCATGATTGCACATCTGATATTGCTTGTCTATTCAAGGAAGAGGGAGGGAGAGAATTTGGAACACAAACTAAAAAAGGAATGTTAAATGGTTTTATTGAATGTTATTAAAATAATAATAAAAAAATTTATTTAAATAACCATTGCTCCCTTCTTTGAAGCAATCTTTCCAAACTTAAAACAAAGTCAGAAGCCTTTGCTTCTTGTTAGTTGCTAATTTGTGAACAAGATAGGAAAGGACGTAGAAATTCCATAATAAAACAGTAAAGTTCCTGCTTTCAGGAGGTCCAGATTTTAAATAGGACATTTAATGAATTAAAGTGACTGATTTCATGGGAGATTCAGAAGTTCATCTTGTACTTAGGGGCTGGAACACAAATAAGCAGCAAGGATAGTCACTGAGGAATGCAGGAAAATCTGGCAATGTCAATAGTCACAGAATGGTGATTTTTAAGTAAAGAGGCATGCCTCTAATGGTCAGGGTGGAATTTATCTTTGGGTTACATTAGGAATCTCAGGAAATGGAGTATGGATCTGGACAAGAGAAATTTATTTGAAGAACTGAAAATTTTCTGCCTTCTAATGATGGAGGCAAGCAGTGGAGCTGATAGTAGGAAGTAGGGTTTCCCGTAGCTGTCTATTCTACTTTTATTGCTATTTTACGGAAAATTAATTCCTATATCATTGAGGCAAATTCAGAGATATGCCATAAAAAAGAAATTAAATAAGAATGTGTGTTTCATATGCATGTGTATATTTGTGTATATATCTGATCTTACATGCTATATGGGTAAGAGCTGGAGGGATTATTATACATATACACTGAGATTGTTATTAAGAAAACTGGATTACTTAGCTTTCATGTATATTTATGATTTCATGGATGTAAACAATACAAAATTTGGTGTAAAAATTCCTAATCATTAATCAACAAACATTTATTACCCTTAGTGTGAATGGATATCAAAAACTAATTGTGATCCAGTCATAGGGCTTTTAAAAAGTCTATTGCTTTATTGGGGGCGGCTAGGTTGTGCAGTGAATAGAGCAGTGGTCTTGGAGTCAAGAGTACCTGGTTTCAAATCTGACCTTAGACACTTAAAAAAATACCTAGCTGTGTGTTCTTGGGCAAGTCACTTAACCCCATTGCCTTGAAACATCTAAAAACAAAAAAGAAAAAGAAAAAAAGACTATTGCTTTATCCAAGGTCAAATTGTTAGTGTGATAGAAGGGAACCTTGAAACCAAGTCTTCTTAGCTTCAATGACAGCCTCTAGTCACTATGTATATTTTTAAAAGCATAATGGATTTTAAACTGAGGAGCACCTAAGGATTGGGAAAGTCTTCTCACTTTTGTGACAAGGGAGGAGACTGAGGACCTGATTGTATAAACCCCTTGCCCAAGGTCCTCTAGAAAGTGGAGTGTGAATTTGAACCTATGTCCTCTGACTCCAAATACAGTCCTCTTCCCATTACATTAAAGTTGTCTCCTCTTTCGCTCGCAATTTATGAATGCATGACACATGATTTCATTATGGAGAAAATGTTACCTCAGAATGGTTAAAAACTTAGTCCCTCATATGTTCAAATATTTGATTGCCATACTATTTGTGGTTTAGCCAAAATGGACAAAAGTAGAAATATTAGAGGTAGGTAAAACATCATTCCTTATGCATGAACCAATGCAAAGACTTGCCTTCACTGCTCAGAGACTTATTTGTGATCTTTGCCTTAAAATCTGTAAGGGGAAAATATGAGGGGGGAAAAACACAATTATCAATATTTTCTTACATATGAAATATTTGGAAATAAGTTTTCAAAAGAGGAAATAGACAGATTTTTCTCTCCCTAAGTGTTTTGCGAAGAAAGTTTTTTTTTTAATTTTCATAACCACTCCTTAGTTCATTTTCTAACACACAGTAGCCCATATAATTTTTTGACTTTACCTGAAGAAACTCTGAGTCTACTGAAAAGCAAACCTTTCAGAATTCAGTATATGTCCTTCTAATAATGACATTTATAAGGGGAATGCTTCTTACCAGAGAGGAGAGAGTCATTGAAGACCCAATTTGTTTCCTTTATGATTTTTTTCCCAGGTAAAGCCAGCTCTGGCACAATCTGAAGTTGCAAAAGTTGAGTTAATTATTTCTTGCTGTAAGTGATGTCCCTCAGTCCCTTGGAGGTTGAAAGTTTATTCTCCAAGTTCATAAACTTTGATGCAATTACTATAAATACTTGATTGACCAGAAGAGACAGTTAGCTCTAAGGATAGGAGTGGATAAGGAGCTTGGGGTGAGAGAGGGATGGGGCCCCAGAGTTGTTACTACCTGAGTTCCAAAAAACCTTTGGTTCTTGTAGAAATTTTAAGATGTGATCAGAAAAATAGTCTCAGTTCCTTTCCTAGCAAGAATAAGAATCTATTTTAGCATCTCTTTTGGAAAGGAGCCTTAGGACAATGACTGGGCAGTGATCCCAGATTGTAGAAAACTGTTTTTGGTTTCAATTTTTGGAACAGCAGAAGTTGGAACTTCTGAAGAACTTGGGATATTTCCACTAAGCAGCTTAGACCTGGCAAATGGAAGACTCGAAATGATTTATTTTGCAAAAGTGACTGTGTGAGTTTTGAATTTTTTTATATTTTTCTACTCCTTACTCTTACTGCAGTAGTGTCAATACTGTCCCTGAGAGCATAAATATGTGCACATTTGTCTTTTGGGACAACAGAATTCTATGCAAACACTTCCAAGATTCACAGATCTGGTTCACAATTCCATCTGTGACCCTAAATCACCGAACGTTTACTGCTAACAAAGAGGACTAAGAGGAAAGAGTGAGTTATCATCATTATTCTTAGTATCTTTTTAATCATATTTCTGGCAGGTGTGCAGAAAAATAATGCTGGGATTAAATGTTATCGAGATCTCATTCTCTTTGTTCAGTATTTTCCCAACCAATGCAGAAATAGATAAAAAAAATCTTGTTGTTTTTAATTGAGTAAAAGGTAACATAAAGTTAAATTCTTAGTATGCTGTTAGTGACATTTATATTGCCTTATGTCTTATAAGCATATCATCTATATTGTTGAATCCATAGAAAAATATGATGATGATGAAGAGATGACTTATAGATATAGTTGACACAGAAATGTAAATTTTGACATTGTGGAATAATTATTTAGTGTATCAGTCTCCACAGTCAAGATCATTTTCCCAGATCCCTATATTTGCTTCAGAAACTAAAGGAGTTAGAGGGAGATGTATGTGTTTTCATGGATTGGTTATTCTCCTTTTGTTGCCCTTTCTTGTCACCTTTGACCTTTTGGTGATGCTTTTGGGACAGAAAAGTAGTTCAAAGTTGTAATCTCCAAATAACTATTTAGGGGCAATTCTCTTTTACTGTGCTTCAGGCTTAGAGTACCTAATTATAAAAAGGAGATACAGAAAGCTCAAAATATTCCTTAATAGCATATTTAAAATCACTTTTCCTCATCAGTTTCTTTTTCCTGAGCCCTCCAATTAGAGACTTTTCTCCCCTTTCTATAGTATTCACCATTTTCCTATTTAAAATACTATCTTTGGCTTAAATACCACTTATTCTCTATTTCTTCCTAATTTTGTCATTTCATAGGTTAATGTCACACTGGGAAGACTTGCCTGCCTGCATTTATTTATGTATATAAAAGTAGAAGTAGAACATAGGATGTAAAGGAAAATAAAAATCGAGAATGCAAAACCAGAATCTGTATTTCATAGATAACGACAAATCATTGCAAGATTGGAAAAGGGAGAGAATGGCGGAAGCAATGATTTAGAAAAAATTATCTTATCAAAGAAAGAACGTATTTTACTAGTTTTCTGAATTACTGCAATTTGCTGACATCAAATAATTTAATGTTCCTGAATAGAGATTGAATTCCTCTGCTTCTCTCAATCTTCCTTTGCCTGCCTCTGACTCTATAAATTTGCTGTTTTTATCTGTCTTTGTATATGCATACTTTCCTTCTTCTTTGCTTTTTTCTTCTTCATGCTTGCAAAATGCACACACATTTGACAACATATGGATTTTGTGAAGTATATTATACATGTGTGCACATGTGTGAATTCATACATATAAATAAATGGATAATTTTCCTATTCTTATTTTACTACCTCCAAATATACCTGTCACCATCTCCTCTAGGCAATTGCCCAGCTGACGGAAGATGTTTCACTTATTAATTCTTTTTAAATCCAGGAAATATCAAAGCACATTCTACTTAGAGATGACTTTTTTGGTCAGCAAGACTACAGTCTCAAAAGAGGGTTGGAGGACTAATGGACTTTTAAAAGTCTTTATAAAATATTTTTGATATAGTATGGATTCCTTAATCTCTGATCTTTATTTTCCCTATCTGCAAATGAGAAAGATAAACTAGACGTTTCAAAATATTCCTTTCAGCTTTCAATTTGTGATCCTAAATTTGTCAACTTAGCTACAGAATTGTACTTAGTTACTTCAACAATCAAACTCCTGGATTATTTGATTTTCCTTTTACCTTATCTTTCAGGGCTTACCTATGTTTTCCCGTTTCTCTCTTTCTTCTTTTTATCTGTTTTCAGGGTGGTTCCTCTGTCTATCTTCCTTTGTTCAAGCACACAGGCATGCATACACATATACATATATATGAGATAGGGTGATGTATGCACACAATATGCATATGTATATTCATGTAAATCTATACATATAAACACACATGTGTATATATGTAAACATTTTTCATCCTCTCCCTCCTTTCAGCAAAATATGGTTCTGTTTATAGTATTGGGGTTTCCTATTTTCCAATTTAAAGGAAAATGAGTAGAAATATTCTTGTTCTTACAAGTAACTAAAAATGAGAAATGTAAGTGTATTTTTTCCCTTATGTCTTTTATTTCATTTAATTTTCTGGGTATCTGTGATATCAAATAGATAAAATCTTTCCTTCCTGAATTAGTTTGGGAAGCATAAAATATTTATTGAAAATCTACTAAAAACACAGAATCTTTAAAACAGAAATAAACTTGTTTTGGGAATATTAATGGGGGGCAGATATTGCATTTGCTAAGTACCTCTGCCTTTGCTAATGATGCCTTTCTCTGAAACGAAATTGGAGAATGACAAATGCTCTTTTTTCTGAAATGCTGTGATATAGAGGAAATACTATGAATCTGGGAGAATACTCAGGGATTCTTGAACCTGCTAACTCAATTGAGGAACAATTTAAGTTACTTAGTCTAATTATGCCTCAATTCCTCCAAAATGTATGTGCAATAAAGGTGAGCATACCTTCTCTAATTAAATCACTCCAATGCATATAAATTCTGTATGCAATACATATACATATATAACACATACATGTAAAAGACACATATATATATTTACATGTTTACAAGCATTTTCATTTTCCTTTCAGATAGAGAACAAGGTACATCATATTTTACCTAATGAATATTTAACACTGTATAAATTCTTAATTTACTGAAAGGATTGAGGGGACTAAAGTGGAGAATAGAAAAAAATTTATCTGTATGTATGTATGCAACTCTGAAAACCTATATCTCTAAGGATCTGTCTCTGTCTCTGTCTCTTTGTTTCTAGCTCTGTCTCTGTCTTTCTCTTGTTTCTTTCTTTCTCTCTACCCTTGTCTATATATTGCTCTCCCTCCTCTTTATATATATATATATATATATATATATATATATATATATATATAAATATATATATATATATATGTGTGTGTGTGTATGTATGCATGCATATGTGTGTACATATATGAACAAAGAAAGGTATAAGAGGAACTCTGAAAATGGGTGAGGAGAAGAAAGAGAGAAAGGTAAAAAATGAGCAGATAATGAAAGAAAAGGGAAAAGGAAAATCAAATAGTCCAGCAACTTGATTGTTGCAGTAACTAAGAACAGTTCCCCAGCTAAATTCATAGGATCACAAATTTGAAGCTAGAAGAGACGTTTGAAATCATCTGGTGAAGCTTTCTCATTTGCAGATGGGGAAACTGGGACTCAGAGAGATTGAGAGATCCATCTTAGGTCACATGGGTGACTTACTTTAAAAAGTCATGTCCCCTAATTGGCCCTCCACCACTTTTGAGTCTGTATTCTTGCTGATTAACAAAAAATCAAGAGATAATAGCAAACAATAAATATAACACCTTCTAGCAGCTGAACAATTATGTGGGAGATGATGACTGGGATATTTGAAGGTAGGAAAAATGAATAGGCAAAGTGTCTGTCCCTTTATCCATAGATTTTCTGTTTCCTTCACTGCTAATACAGCGGTACCTAACCTTAAGTAACTCCAACTTGGTCAGGAGAGAGGACTAAGCATGTGAGCCTGAAGTAGTTGCTTAATCTTTATAACACTGTGTAAAATAAACACGCAATGATAACAAACAAGGTACAAATTAAAGAAAAGATACTTGAACAAAATTTTCACTTGCAAAGTATACCTATTATCCTTTTTTCCCCATTTATTTTTACAATTTGATCTCTCTGCTTCTATCTTCCAAATCTGTTTTTCCTTTTACCCACATTCCTCTTTTTTTTACAAGGCAAAGGGGGTCAAGGTAATTATATTAATTAATTATATTAAGTGTCTGAGGCCGGATTTGAACCCAGGTACTCCTGACTCCAAGGCCGGTGCTTTATACACTAGGCCACCTAGCCACCCCATATGCCACCTCGCTGCCCAACCACATTCTTCTATTTGGAACGAATCTCTTCTCCCTCCCTTCTTCTCTATTACTATTCCTTTCTGTTCTAGCCTTTTTCTTTCCATTTTTCCTTTCTTTCTTTCTTTCTTTCTTGCCTCCTTTTCTCCATTCTTTCCTTCATTTCTTCTTTTTCCCTCCCTCCCTTCCTCCCCCCATTCTTTCCTTCCTTCTCCCTGCTTCTTTACTTACCTTCATTTTTCTCGCTTTCTCTTTCTCACTTCCTTGCTTCCTTCCATACCAACTTCCATCTTTCTTTCGTTCTCTCCCTTTCTTTCTCTCTCTCTTTCTCTCATTCTCTCTCTCCCTTTCTCTCTCTCACTCTCTCTCTCTCTCTCTCTCTCTCTCTCTCTCTCTCTCTCTCTCTCTCTCTTTCTTCCTCCCTTCATTTTGTTCCTTCCTTCCTTTTTTCCCTTCCTCTCTTGAATGTAACATTCCTCCTTGGAATATTAATCCATAAGAAACCTTTCACTCAATCTGTTTTTTTCGGTTTTTAGGAAAATTTGGATTCAGTCTTTTAAACAGAGAAATGAAGTGATTAATGATTAAAGATAATTATTTTAACTGGCCTTAGATTAATATAATTAAGTGGGATTATAGATTTGGAGTATTGAATGGTGCCTTTGAAATCTATTTGCTCATGTGTTATTACATTCTGATGAAACTGGAGCACATAGAGATTAAAACCTTGACTAATATCAAATGCATAGTAAATGACAGATCAGAACTCAGAACTTCAGACTTACTTCAGAGAGAAACTTTCCTTGAGAAAAGAAAGGTGTACTGCAGAATTCATGTTAATATATATATATGTATATGTATATGTATATGTATATGTGTATGTATATGTGTATGTATATGTATATGTATATATGTATATAAATATATAGTTTTATATATATATATATATGTCCAGTTGTTTTTATTTTATAAGCAGACTTGTGATTTCGGCAGTAACAAGTCTTTTCTACGTAGAAGCACCTTATATTTTTTGTATTTGGTAAATCACTTTAGAGAGTTGCTGGGGGTCTGAGAGGATAATGATTTGCCCTTGGTTACACAGTTTAAATATATCAAAAATATTAGAACCCTGATCTAGCTGACTCTGAGACTTGACTCACTATTGAACTTTATGTTATGAAAAAGTTGAGTTCAATTCTTGTTTCTGACACATTCTAGCTCTATGACTTGGGTAGCATGTCCATGCATGTGTGTGTGTATGAAAGGTTAACATAAATTCACATAAACATATGATGACATTGATTGTTAGAACAATCTTAAAACTTTGACCACCAAATATCTGGAATTTACAATATGGAAAGTGATAGATTCTGGCTGTCTTCTTCTCTCTAAGGCCAAGTCAACTGTGCATTTGAAGAATACAATTAATTATATTAATATCAATGCTGAGATTTATTTCCTTCTGTTTGACTTTCCATATTCTCCCATTATCCCTGCATTTCCATAGTTCATTCTTACATTTGGAATACATTCCATCCTCTTTTCTGTCACAAAGAATTCCTATGTAACTTCTAGTAAATATCTGTCAGTTATTAGTATGTTTGACTTTTAAAACGATTTGTATTATTTTGTGTATGTGTTGTATTTAGTGCATTGTGAATGTTTTACATTTCCTATCTAGAAACTCTGGGAGGACAGGGATGGCTTTTCACAAGGCCTTCAAATGTTTCATTTTTTAGTTGTTTTTTTTTTTTTATTTTACAAGGCAAATGAGGTTAAGTGGCTTGCCCAAGGCCACACAGCTAGGTAATTATTAAGTGTCTGTAACTGGATTTGAACCCAGGTACTACTGACCACAGGGCCAGTGCTTTATCCGATATGCCACCTAGCTGCCCCTTTTCATACATTTCTTTTAATCCATACCTGTTATTTCAACAGTGCAGTGAAACACCAGCATATAACCTAATTTAAACAATGCATATTATCAATTGCTAATAAGGTCATAAGAATAGTATTATACATTTATGAATTTAAGGAAGGAATCAAAGAAAATCCCCTCTTTTTATATATGAGTAAACTAGGAAACAGAAAATTAATTGATTGGTCTAATCGTGTAAAAGCAATTACTGATATAGGTAGTACTTAAGCCCAGTCCCTCTGACTCCCAATGTAGTATTTTTTTCTAATACCATGTCATTTGGAGAATTGCTTAATGAATTAAGAGCTTCAGTGTTTTACTCAGATGATGTGAACATGTTTCTTTCTTAGCCCAAAGCCTTTATTCTTCCCACAATGAAACCCTGGTTCTAAGCTGGTAATTAGGAATATCTTAATGTATTTATTCAATTGAAATTGTTTTCATGATGCTTCCCTTTGAACTTTTTCCTATCGGTAATTCTCATTCGGATCCTTCCTCTATTCACAGAAATCATGAAAATACAGACCAATGTGACCGAATTTGTTCTCCTTGGACTGACGCAGGATCCAAAAATGTGGAAAATAGTATTTGCTATTTTCTTTGTTTTCTACCTTGCAACTATTTTGGGAAACATACTTATTGCTGTGACCATCAAGACCAGTCCTGCGCTTGGATCCCCTATGTACTACTTCCTTTCCTATTTGTCCTTTGCAGATGCCTGCTTTTCTACTACGACCGCCCCCAGACTCATCAGAGACAGTGTTTCCGGGAATCAGACCATCTCTTTCAATGATTGTATGACTCAAGTATTTGCAGCCCATTTTTTTGGCTGTATGGAGATTTTCCTCCTCGTCCTCATGGCCTATGACCGTTATGTGGCCATCTGTAAACCACTGCGCTATTCTACTATTATAAGTCGCAGGGTCTGTGGCATATTGGTATGCTTGGCCTGGGTGGGCTCATGTATCCACTCCACTGCCCAAATCTTTCTTGTCTTAAGTTTGCCCTTTTGTGGTCCCAATTGGATTGACCATTATTTCTGTGACTTGCAACCGCTGTTGAGACTAGCCTGCACAGACACATATGTGGTAAATCTCCTCATTATCTCTAATAGTGGAGTTATATGTATGGTGAGCTTTGCATTACTGATCATATCCTACATTGTTATCCTGTATTCCCTGAGAAATCACAGCTCAGAAGGGAAGCGTAAAGCCTTATCTAACTGTTGTTCCCATATCATTGTGGTCATTATCTTCTTTGTACCCTGCATATTCATATACACTCGACCCCCAACCACATTCCCTGTGGACAAGCTGGTGTCTGTATTTTACACAATTGGCACCCCCTTACTCAACCCTTTAATATATACTCTGAGGAACAAGGATGTAAAAGATGCCATGAAGAAGTTATGGAGGAGATTCATAGGATCTTAGATGAGTGACCACCTAGCAAACAGTATATGAAAAACCTAATTCAGCTCCATATGAAGATAAAGGATTTGTTTTCACCATGAGGGGGCATACCTGAGAACAATTTTGAAAATCAAATAGCAATATTTACAACTTTATGTCACTGACTTTGTATCCAGATCTACTTAAAAGCTAGGAGATTGACCTTGATAGTCCTAATGCCAGGGTCAGTTAAACAGGGATATGAGACACCATGTGGTATGGTTGGAAATTGAAGTCCACCATGGATTTCCCTCTTTCTTTGTCTCTTTCTCTGTTTATGTCCTCTCTCTCTCTCTCTCTCTCTCTCTCTCTCTCTCTCTCTCTCTCTCTCTCTCTCTCTCTCCAGCAATGTAATATTAGAGTCTGAACAAGGAACAGATGAGGGAGAGATGGAAAAGCTATATGAGATGATTCTACTCAGGGACAAAATTTGTTAAATCAAGTCTGTCTGTCTTTGATTCTCTCTCTCTCTCTACTCTCTCTCTCTCTCTCTCTCTCTCTCTCTCTCTCTACTGTTTTTGAAAGTTAAGGTGGAACATATCAGTTTCTGTTACAGTGGGGTTGGGTGATGCTCTTTTCTTCTCACTGTCTCTGGGTATTCCTTGAGATGCCTGATTACTGATAGAACATTTTTCTCTTTTAAGAATCATTATTTATAATGTAAATAGAGATTAACCTCTCTTCTCAAGAAAGGTGGTTTCCCCCATTATGTTGTTGTTGCCTGTGTGACCTTGGGCAAGTGACTTAACTTCTCTGCTGGTCCAAAATGAGAGATTGGGATACTTGGCATCTCCCTGTCTTTCCAGTCCTAAATCTCTGATCTTTTCCTATCTGTGATTCTCACTCCCCAGTTGGGGTTTGGGGGTGAGGAATAGTGTATGCAATGCCAACCATGTTTGAGATTAGGGTTCATTTTGTTGAACTGATTTTTCTTTTCTTTTTTCTAATTTCTTCTATGAAAGATAGCACAGTGGCAATAAGAACCTGTTGGTGCTGCTAACACATTGCCAGGTTTGATTATTTCTAGAGTGTTGAAAGAATATAAGACTGGGATGGCTATTTGGGGCTAAGCTCTGGTTGCCCCATTCTTGATACCTTTGGTTGTAGCTATTACTGGCAGGTGGCAAAGTCTTGCCAAAAGCAGCTAAGTTGATAAAGCGATAGCAAACTATTTCTTGGATCTAGAAAGCAAAATGATGTTCTGCAAGGGCTTGCCCTGGGGAGTGGTCAGAGAAGCATTAATGCTTTCTCCATGACAGATGGTAGGATGTCATTCTTAGAATGCAATGTAATTATTTTATTTTGCATTCACTAGCTGCTGTTGTACTGGTTTGGTATCTGGTTGGCTTCATTGGTTTAATCTCTAATTTGCTTCTGTCTAACTTTGAAAATGCAACATTGGACCTGGAAAATTGATTCTAGTTGTCAGTCAGATGATGAGATTAGCCAAAGGGATGATACCACATACAATGTGAATTTAAGTCAATGTGAAGATTTAAAGAAAAAATGGTTTGTGTACCATGTAATAAAATGTACTTCTGGGAGAATAAATGTTTACGTGATATCCTTTAAAAAAAAAGATTGAATGGTCATTCCTTTCTCTTCCCCATATTGCCTACTAAAACAAACTATAAAATAAATAAAAATAGCATAAGCACAAAATTTAAAATGTTTGTTGTATAAGAGTGGAGGATAAGGTTTGTTGTATATGTTACTTATGAACTGACCAACTAACATTTGATATTGTGATAATTCTAAAAACCATTCCATATACAGAGGAGAATGTCGTTACAAGAACTAGAGGGGATAATAAAAGTGCCATCAATATTTTAGACTTGGATGGGAACTTCACGACCATCAAATCAAAATTTCCCCAATTCTACATGAGAAAAGAGGGAGAGTCGCAAGGTCAGTATATGTTGGAAGAACAACTTAAACCACTTGTTTTTCCTACTCTGATACTGCCGAGCTTTGCCTGTCAATCCTCGAAAATTTGATTGAAAATTCTTCATTGTTTATCCTCTAATTCTCTGTCTTGGTAAGAAGGTTTGATTTTGTGGAATTTAGGTTCGACTCAGTAAGGAACTCACTTTTCAGGCCTTTTCAAGTCACCTAAAATGCACCTGCAGATGGAATTATAGCCCTTGCTTGCCTTGGAAGAATGAAGAGTCATCCTAGGTCTAGCTAAGCCACCCCATTGACGAAATAACCAATTAAGTGCGTTATATTTGGATGTTGATGTGATGCCAGGTATGCTTGGTGATGTTTCTTCATGTTTTTGCCAGTAATGGGGTTGGGAATTTAGGGAGCAATGTGGTGATATGCAATCACAGTACATATCAAAAATCTGAAATTCAATAAACATTTCTATTTAAAATTGCACATATTGTTTCATGGTGTCATTTGATTATTAGGAGGAATTGAATGCGGTTACTGCATCAGCTGATCTTTAAGACCACTTTAACACTGAAATCTAAAATTCTATACAGTCAAAAGTATTGTCTTAAAGTCTCATGTTTTGGGAAGACTGTGGCTTCGTGTCTATCCTATTTCCATCAGTTATATAATGAATTTAGCTCAAGCGAACAATAATATATTATTAAATTTTCTGCATGAGCAATTAAACTGCATAAATTTCCAAATGCTATAAATCACATCTCAATTCATTCTTTTTTTAGATTATCTGGACTTAAGAAAGCCATGGAAGAAATATTACTACTGCAAATTAAACGTAAAAATCTGTTGTGTATAAGTATCTTTTCTCGCAGAGAGCTAGTTAATTATTTATCAGCACACTGCTGCCCCATTCAAGTCCATGAAATTGGAATTCTGATAATTAATAATAACTTTATTAACCACCTTAAGTCCCAGTTCCAAAAGTTTTATAAAAATTCCCAAGCTAAAAAAGCTTTGGGATAACCTATCTATTTCCCAGAAGGAAAGTTTTGAAGAATGGCATTTGATGAGACAAGGGATACGGTTAGTTTTCTGTACAACTTTCTTACGTAGTTCATTCTCAAAACCATGACTGATGTTAAAAGATCTTCATTTTCCAGAAAGGTTTCAATCAGTCCAGACCATAAAAAGCCATAAAATTCAAGTATTGTTCATGTTAATTTTGCTACTGATCTTACTAATTTCCTGGAAGGGAGAAGACATCTTCTGATTTGAAATCCAATTGAAATGAAGCAAAATTCAATTGTAGACATGAGATCATCAGATTGGCACATAGGTCTGTACTTTATATTCTCATAATAGACTCCACTTGAATACCTGTTTTAGTGACTAATAATAGTAATAATAATATATTTAAATAATATTAACAGCTAGAAATTATAAGATTTATAAATTATTTTATATGTTAATACACTTGATTCAAGAAAGGCTATGAGAAATGTTATCATAATAATCACTATTATTCTCATTTTACTGCTGATGAAACTAAGGCAGAAATTTCAGTTTCTTTCTTCTGTTTTAAATTTTACTCCGGTCTCGTAACTAGTTAGCATCTGAGACAAGATTCAGAATCAGGTCTTCCTTACAACAAGTCCCAGACTTTATCCACTGTGCCAAAGTAGGTCACTTCTATAAAAGACTCTTTGAAGGTCACATTACTGAATCTGAGTAGGGAAAAAAAGACATCATCAGAAATAAAAGAATGAAATAAAATTAATCAGATGAAACACAAGACAATGTAATGTTAGTTAATGAGTTTAAGGAGAAAAAAATATCTTTTTAAGGCTTTAAATTTATTCTTATTAAAGATATTATTTGAGTTTTACAATTCCCCCCCCCAATCGTGCTTACCTCCCCCCCACAGAAAGCACTCTGTCAGTCTTTACTTTGTTTCCATGTTGTACCTTGATCCAAATTGGGTGTGATGAGAGAGAAATCATATCCTTAAATAAGAGAAGAGAAGTCTAAGGGGTAACAAGATCAGACAATAAAATATCTGTTTTTTTTCAAAATTAAAGGGAATAGTCATTGCACTTTGTTCAAACTCCACAGCTCCTTGTCTGGAAACAGGTGGTACTCTCCTTTGCAGACAGCTCAAAATTGTTCCCAATTGTTGCACTGATGGAATGAGCAAGTCCTTCAAGGCTGAACATCACCCCCATGTTGCTGTTAGGGTGTACAGTGTTTTTCTGGTTCTGCTTATCTCACTCAGCATCAGTTCATACAAATCCCTCCAGGTTTCCCTGAAATCCCATCCCTCCTGGTTTCTAATAGAACAATAGTGTTCCATGACATACATATACCACAGTTTGCTAAGCCATTCCCCAATTGAAGGACATTTACTGGATTTCCAATTCTTTGGCACCACAAACAGGGCTGCTATAAATATTTTTGTACAAGTAATGTTTTTACCCTTTTTCCTCATCTCTTCAAGGTATAGACCCAGTAGTGGTATTGCTTGGTCAAAGGGTATGCACATTTTTGTTGCCCTTTGGACATAGTTCCAAATACCTCTCCAGAAGGGTTGGATGAGTTCACAGCTCCACCAACAGTGTAATAGTGTCCCAGATTTCCCATATCCCTTCCAACAATGATCATTATCCTTCCTGGTCATACTGGCCAACATGAGATGTGTGAGGTGGTACCTCAGGGAAGTTTTAATTTGCATTTCTCTAATAATTAATGATTTAGAGCATTTTTCATACTTTGATCTCCTCATCTGTAACTTGCCTTTGCCTATCCTTTGACCCTTTGTCAATTGGGAAACGGCTTTTTGTTTTAAAAATATGATTCAGTTCTCTGTATATTTTAGAAATGAGTCCTTTTTCAGAATCATTAGTTTGTTTCCCAATTTACTACCTTACTTTTGATCTTGAGTACATTCGTTTAATCTGTGCAAAAACTTTTTAATTTAATGTAATTGAAATTATCTAATTGGTTTTTGGTGATGTTCTCCAACTCTTCCTCAGTCATAAACTGTTCCCCTTTCCATAGATCTGACAGGTAAACTAGTTCTTGATCTTCTAATTTGCTTATAGTATTGTTTTTTATGTCTATGTCCTGTAACCATTTGGATCTTATCTTGGTAAAGGGTGTGAGGTGTTGGTCTAATCTAAGTTTCTTCCACACTAACTTCCAATTATCCCAGCAATTTTTATCAAAGAGAGAGTTTTTATCCCAATGGCTGGACTCTTTGGGTTTATCAAACAGCCAATTACTATAATCCTCTCCTGCTTTTACACTTAGTCTATTCCACTGGTCCACCACTCTATTTCTTAGACTATGCCAAACAGTTTTGATGACTGATGCTTTATAATATAATTTTAGTTCAGGTAGGGGTAAGTCACCTTCTTTTACACTTTTTTTTCATTAAGCTCCTGGCAATTCTTGACTTTTTATTTCTCCATATGAGTTTACTTACAATTTTTTCTAACTTTAAAGTAATTTTTTGAATTTTGATTGGTAGGGCACTAAACAGATAGTTTAGTTTTGGTAGAATTGTCATTTTTATTATATTAGCTCTACCTATCCATGAGCAGTTGATATTTGCCCAGTTATTTAAATTTGATTTAATTTTTGTGAGAAGTGTTCTATAATTGTTTTCAAAAAGATTCTGAGTCTGTTTTGGCAAATAAACTCCCCACTATTTTATATTGTCTGAGGTTACTTTGAATGGGATTTCTCTTTCTAGCTTTTCCCTGCTGTATCTTGCTAGACATATATAGAAAAGTTGAGGATTTGTGAGGGTTTATTTTATAACCTGCAACTTTTCTAAAATTGCTAATTGTTTCCAGTAGTTTTTTTAGATGATTTCTTGGGAATTCTAAAGGTAGACCACCGTGTCATCTGTGAAGAGTGAAAGTTTTGTCTCTTCCTTCCCAATTGTAATTCCTTTGATTTCTTTTTCTTCTCTAATTGCTGATGCTAACATTTCTAATACATTATTGAATAGTAGTGGTGATAGTGGGCACCCTTGTTTCACCCCTGATCTTATTGGGAATTGCTCTCTAGTGTTTTTAATAGGAATGGATTTTGTATATTGTCAAAAGCTTTTTCAACATCTATTAATATGATCATATGATTCCTGATAGGTTTGTTGTTGATATAATTGAGTATACTAACAGTTTTCCTAATATTGAAGCAACCCTGCATTCCTGGAATAAATCCTACTTGATCATAATGTATTATCCTAGTGATGACATGTTGTAATCGTTTTGCTAAGATTTTATTTAGGATTTTTGCATCTATATTCATCAGGGAGATAGGTCTATAATTTTCTTTCTCTGTTTTAACTCTTCCTGTTTTAGGTAACAGTACCATATTGGTTCCATAGAAAGAGTTAGGCAGAGTTCCATCTTTCCCTATTTTTCCAAAGATTTTATATAGGATTGGAATCAATTGTTCCTTAAATGTTTGGTAGAATTCACTTGTGAATCCATCAGGCCCTGGAGATTTTTTTTAGGGTGTTCAGTAGTGGCTTGTTGAATTTCTTTTTCTGAGATAGGGTTGTTTAGGTATTTAATCTCTTCTTCATTTAACCTTTTTCATTTATGATACTAGCAATTTGGTTTTCTTTCTTTTTTAATCAAATTGACCAGAGGTTTATCAATTTTATTGTTTTTTCCATAATACCAACTTTTGGTTTTATTTATTAATTCAATAGTTTTTTGCTTTCAATTTTATTAATTTCTCCTTTAATTTTTAGAATTTCTAATTTGGTATTTGATTGGGGATTTTTGATTTGTTCTTTCTCTAATTTTTTAGTTGCATGTTTAGTTCATTGATTTCCTCTTTCTCCAATTTATTCATATAAGCATTTAGAGCTATAACATATCCCCTGAGAGTTGCTTTCAATTCATCCCATAGGATTTGGTATGCTGTTTCATTATTATCATTATCTAGGATGAAATGGTTAATTCTTTCTATAATTTGTTTTTTGGTCCACTCATTTTTTAAAATGAGTTTACTCAGTTTCCAATTTGTTCTGGGTCTATATCTACTTGGCCCAATATTGAATATGACTTTTATTGCATTGTGATCTGAAAAAGATGTATTCACTATTTCTGCCTTTCTGCAGTTGATCACTAGGTTTTGATGTCCTAGTACATGGTCAGTTTTTGTATAAGTTCCATGTATTGCAGAGAAAAAGGTATATTCCTTTTTATCCCCATTCAGTTTCCTCCATAAGTCTACCACATCTAAGTTTCCTCACAATCTATTTACCTCCCTAATTTCTTTCTTGTTTGGTTTATGATTCGATTTATCTAGATCTGATAGCGGGAGATTTAGGTCTCCCACTAGTAGAGTTTTGGCTGTCTATGTCTTCCTGTAGTTCTTTCAGCTTCTCCTCTAAGAATTTGGATGCTGTCCCACTGGACACATATATATTCAATATTGAAATGACTTTATTGTCTATGGTATCTTTTAGGAGGATAAAGTTTCCATCCTTATTTCTTTGAACACTATTTTTGCTGTTGCTTTGTCTGAGATAAGTATTGCTACCCCTGCTTTTTTTTTACTTCAGCTGAAGCAAAATATATTTTGCTCCAACCTTTTACACACACACACACACACACACACACACACACATATACACACACACACATATATATATATGTATATCTGCTTCAAATGAGTTTCTTGTAAGCAGCATATTGTAGGATTCTGGTTTTTAATCCACTCTGCTATTTGCTTGCATTTTAAGGGAGAGTTCATCCTGTTCACATTCAAGGTTATGATTACTAATTCTTTATTGCCCTCTGTGCTATCTTCCCTCTGTTTGTATTTTTGCCCCTTTCCCCCACTTTTATCCATATTCCCCAGTCATTTGTTTCTGAAAACCACCCCCTTCAGTGTGTTTGCCCTCCTATATCACACCCTCCCTTTTCTTTCCCCTTTCCCTTTTTCCCTTTTCCCTTCCCTTCCTTTAGTTATTTCTCCTGCCTCCCTTCCCTTTCTCTGCTCCCCTACCCTTTCCCCCTTTTAATACTTCAAAGGTTAGATGTTTTATAAGTTAACTGAGTATGTGTAGTTTTGATGACTACTGCTTTGACGTATAGATTTGTATCTGTTAGAGCAAGGCCATCTTCCATTATATTTTTTCCCATTAATTTCCTTCTCATTTTAGATGTTTTGTTACTGCAGATGAATTTTGACACTATTTTTTCTAGCTTGTTAAAATAATTATTTGGTAGTTTGATTGATATGGCATTGAAGAATTTAATTTGGGTAGAATTCTCATTTTTATGATATTAGCTACACTTATCCATAAGCAATTGATATTTTTTCAATTTTTTATATCTGAATTTATTTGTGTGAGAAGTGCTTTGCAATTGTGTTCATACAGTTTCCAGCTTTGTCTTGTGATTCCCAAGTATTTAATGTTGTCTACAGTTAATTCAAATGGAAGGTCTCTTTCTATCTTTTGTTCTTGGGCTTCGTTGTTCATATATAGAAATGCTGATGATTTATGTGGGTTTATTTTATATCCTGCTACTTTGCTGAGTATGTTAATTGTTTCAAGGACTTTTTTAGATGATTTTCTCAGGTTCTTTATCATTTCATCTGCAAAGAATGAAAGTTTTGCTTCCTCATTGACAATTCTGCTTTCTTGAATTTCTTTTTCTTCTCTTATTGCTACTGATAGCATTTTTAATACTATATTAAATAGTAATCCTGATAATGGATATCCTTATTTCACACCTGAATTTATTAGAAATGCTGTGAGTTTATTCCTATAAAATATAATATTTGTTGATTTTTAGATAGATTTTATTATTTTATTATTTTTATTGTTATTTTACAGAAAACTCCATTTATTCCTAAACTTTCTAGTGTTTTGATTAGGAATGTATGTTGTATTTTATTAAAGAATTTTTCAGCATCTATTGAGATAATCATATGATTTCTGTTGGTTTTACTGTTGAAATGTTTAATTATGCAGAGTGGTTTCCTAATCTTGAACCTTCCCTGTTATAAATCCAACCTGATCATGGTGTATTATCCTGGTAATAACTTGCTATATTCTCTTTGCCAAATTTTTATTTAAGAATTTTACACCAATATTCATTCCGGAGATTAGTCTATAATTTCCTTTGTCTGTTTTGATTCTTCCTGGTTTAGGTATCAGCACCATGTTGGTATCATAAAACATATTTGGCAGAATTTCTTAGTCTAATATTTTTTAAATAGTTTTTGTAGAATAGGAATTAATTTTTCCTTAAATGTTTGGTAGAATTCTGGGGTGGCTAGGTTAGCATAGTGGGTAGTGCAATGGCCGTGGAGTCAGGAGTACCTGAGCTCAAATCTGCCCTCAGTCACTTAATAATTACCTAGGTATGTGGCCTTGGTCAAGCCACTTAACCCCATTTGCCTTGCAAATATTTAAAAAAAATCAAATAATCTAACCACGATTGATGATACCTGATTAATTATATTAGAGCAATACATAACAACAAGGGAAATGGCACAAAGATTTATAATTTTAGTTGGAAAAGAAGAATGTGAATGCTGAGTAATTTCTATTCAATAGATTTAGCCCAGTGAGGGAATAAGTTATATTCCCATTTGGGTTTAAATATCTAACTTGATCTACAGGGAAGGGAGTTACTGGGAAAGGGAAAGATGAAGGAAGAGGGGCCTGATAAAAAGGAATGGAAGGTGTAAGTGAAAATAAACAGAAAGTTAGATTTTTAAATTAAAAGTCAATGAGGAAAGGTAGAAAAGATTTTGTGAAGAGGAATGAGAGGAAAGGGATAAATATAACTAGAGAAAGAAAGCACGGAGAGAAATTCAGAATTATTCATCTTAATTATAAATGTCAATGGGATGACCTGTCCCATAAATGGAAGTGATTAGCAGAATGAATAAAAACCAACGTCTTACAATATGTTGTTTTCAAGAAACACATTTGCAGCCAAGACTTACACACAGGATAAAAGGAAAAGGTGGAGCAAAATATATTATTCCTCAGAAGAAGTAAAAAATCTGGGGTAGCGATACTAATTTGAGACAAAATAAAAGCATAAATCAATCTCATGAAAAGGGACAAGGAAGGAAACTACATCTTCTTAAAAGGGACTCTAGATAATGAAGTTATATTATTACTAAACCTGTATGCACCTAGTGTTATAGCATCCAGATTCCTAGAGGATAAGCAGAGTGAATTATAAAGAGAAATAGAGAGCCTAAGTTTAACTTCAATCTCCCTCTCTCAGAACTAGATAAATCTAGCAACAAAATAAATAAAAAGGGACTTAAGAAGGCGAATGAAATCTTAGAAAACTTAGATATGATAAATCTCTGGAGACAACTTAATGGGGATAGGAATGAATATAACTTTTTCTCAGCAGTATATGTCACCTTCACCAATATTGTCCATGTATTAGGTCACAAAAACATTAAACTGAAATACAGAAATTAAATAAACACTTCTCAGATCATGATGCAATAAAAATTACTTGTAATAAAGCATCAGGGAAAAATAAAGCAAGAAAAAATTGGAAATTAAATAACTTCATATTATATAATTGGTAGACCAAACAACAAATAACAGGAATAATCAATAATCATATCCAAGAAAATGATAATAATGACATTTTATTAAAATTTATGGGATACAACCAAGGCAATTTGGAGGAGAAACTTTATATCTCTAAATACTCATATGAATAAAATAGAGAAAGAGGAGATCAATGAACTGGGTATGTGAAAGCTAGGAAAAGTACAAATTAAATACTAAATTAGAAATTCTGAAAATCAAGTGAGGTATTAATAAAATGGAAAACAGGAAAACCATTGATCTCATATAGAAAACTGAGTTGGTTTTATGAAAAATCATTAATATGACAACCTTCTTGTAAATATGATTAAAAAAGAAAGAAAATAACCAAATTACCACTATCAAAAATGAAAAGGGTGAACTGACCACCAATGAGGACAAAACTAAAGTGATAATTAGGAGCTAATTTGTCAAACTATGTGCCAATAAATTGGACAACTGAGTTAAATGGATGAATATTTACAAAACTACAAACTGCTCAGATTAAAAGAAGAGGGAATAATTATTCTAATAACCCCATTTCAGAAAAAAAAAGTAATTGACAAAACCATAAATAAATTCCCTAAGGAAAAAGTGTCCAGATCCAGAAGAATTTGCAAGTGAATTTTACCAACATTTAAGGAAAAATTAATTGCTATTCTACAAAAACTATTTTAAAAAATAGAAGAGTAAGTAGTTCTGCCAAAATCCTTTCATGACAGCAACATGGAACTGTTACCTAAATCAAGAAGAACCAAATCAGACAAATAAAATTATAGACCAATCTCCCTAATGAATATTGATGCAAAAATCTTAAATAAAATTTTGGCAATGAGACTATCACAAGTTATTACCAGGATAATACACCATGATCAGTTTGGATTTCTAACAGGTAGCCAGGGATGGTTCAACATTAGAAAAACACTCAACATTTTTAAACATTTCAGTAGTAAAACCACCAGAAATCATATGAATATCTCAATAGACGCTTTAAAAGTCTGTAATAAAACACAACATACATTCTTATAAAAAACACTAGAAATTTTAGAAATAAATGGAATTTTCCTTAAACATAATAAAGAGTATCTATCTAAAACATCAACAAATATTATATTTAATGGGAATAAACTGAGAGAATTTCCAACAAATTTAGGTGTGAAATAAGGATACCCATTATCACCCTTACTATTCAATATAGTATTAGAAATGCTAGCAGTAGCACTAAGAGAGGAAGAAGAAATTAAAAGAATCAGAGTTGGCAATGAGGAAGCAAAACTTTCACTCTTGGCAGATGAAATGGTGGTATACCTAGAGAATCTAAGAAAATCATCTAAAAAACTCCTTGAAACAATTAACAAACTCAGCAAAGTCACAGGATATAAAATAAACCCACATACATCATCAGCATTTCTATATATGAACAACAAAGCCTAAGAACAAAATATAGAAAGACACATTCCATTTGAAATAACTATAGACAACATTAAATATTTGGGAATTTCAAGACAAAGTTGGAAACTGTATGAACACAATTACAAAGCTCTCCTCTCTCAAATAAAGTCTGATTAAAGTAAAAGGAAAATGTCAAATGTTCATGGTTAGGTCAAACTTATATAATAATGATGGCAATTATACCCTAATTAAATTCCTTATTCAGTGCCATACCAATCAAATTACCAAATAACTACTTTACTAAGCTAAAAAAATAGAAAGAAAATTCATTTGGAGCAATAAAAGGGCAAAAATAAAAAGGGAACTGATGAAAAAAATGTAAAGGACGTTGGCTTAGTTCTTCCAAATCTCATCCAATACAATAAAGCGGCAGTCATCAAAACTGACTGGTACTGGTTAAGAAATAGAGTAATGAACCAGTGGATTAGGATAGGTTCAAAAGAAACTACAGTAAATGTATACAGTGATCTACTATTTGACACACCCAAAGACATCAACTTCTGGGATAAGAACTCCCCATTTGACAAAAATTCATGGGAAAATTGAAAATAGTGTGGCAAAAACTAGGCATAGATTCACATCTCACACCCTATACCAAAATAAGACCAAAATGGGAACAGGATTTAGAAATAAAGCACGATACCATTGATAAATTAATAGTCCAAAGTGCTCTATCTGATCTATGAAAAAAAAGATAAATTTATCACCAAATAAGATTTAGCACAAATTATAAACTGCAAAATCAATTATTTTGACTATATTCAATTTAAAAATGTTTTGCACTAATAAAATCAAAGCTTCCAAAATTAGAAGAAAAGCAGAAAATTTTGAAACAATCTTCACAACCATGAATTCTGATAAAGGTCTCATTTCTCAAATATGAAGAGAATTTATATTTACATCTATACGGTCACCACTCATTCCCCAGTTTATTAATAGTCAAAGGATATGAACACAGTTTTCAAATGAAGAAAGTAATGCTATTTATAATCATATGAAATAAAATGCTCCAAGTCATTATTGATTTGAAAAAATTCAAATTAAAACAACAATGAGATATCATCTCACACCTATTAGATTAGCCCAGATGAGAAAAAGAGAAGCTGATCAATGTTGGAGAGGTTGTGGGAGGATTGGGACATTGATGCATTGCTGGTAGAGTTGTGAACAGATCTGACCTTTCTGGAGAGCAATATGGAACTATTCCCAAAGAGCAATAAAACTGTTCATTCCCTTTGATCCAGCAATTCCAATTCTAGGATTATATTGAGAAGAAATTGTAAAAAAGTGGGAAAAGTCCCACATGTTCCAAAATATTCATAGCAGCTCTTTTTGTAGTGGCAAAGAATTATAAATTGAGGGGATACCCATTAATTGGGGAATGGCTAAAAAAAGTTATGGTACATGAATACCATGGGATACTATTGTTCTATAAGAAACCATAAATGGTCAGACTCTAGAGTAACATGGAATGACTTGTGAGATTTGATGCTGACCTAAGGAAGGAGAACCAAGAGAACAATGTCCAAATAAATAACAACATTGTGAGATGGAACAACCTTGAAGGAAGCAGCTCCTCTCAGCAGTCTAGAGAGCTAAGACAACTGTATTAGATTGGTGATGGACTATATTATCCCCTTTTAGAAGAAGAAAAATAAAACAAAACAAAACATATGCAAAAAACAACCTTTCAGAAGCTACTGATCAGTTTAAAAAATCTGTATGCATGTTTACCAAAATATGTTTGTACAATGCTAACCTAACTGTTTCTTGCTGAGGGGAGTGGGGTAGGAAGGGAGGATGGAGGGAAATTTTTTACTTTGGACATATGCATATTCAAATGGATGAAAATAAAAAAATAAGTAAAAAATTCTGAGAGAGGTAGATTGAGGTCCACCACCAGAATAGTTTTTTCATCTTTCTCTTTCTATAACTCATTTAGTTTCTCTCTTCTAAGAATATAGATACCATTACTCTTGGAGTATATATGATTAATATTGAAATTATTTCATTGTCTTTGTTACTGTTTAGACGGATATAATTTCTTACCTTATCCCTTTGAATGAGATTTACTTTTGCAATTACTTAGTCTGAGCTAAGGATTGCTATTACTGTTTTTTGTTTTGTTTTGTTTGTTTTTTTTTACTTCAACTGAAGCATATTATAATCAGTCCAGCCTTTTACTTTTACTCTGTGTGTAACTCTGTGCTTCAAATGTGTTTTTTATAAACTACATGTTATAGTATTATAATTTTTAATGCACTCTTCTATCTATTTCCATTTTATGAGATAGTTCATCCCATTTACATTCATAGTTATAATTTTTAACTCTTTATTACTCTCCATGTTTTCTTCCCTCTGTTTATAGTATTTTCCTCCTTTTATCCACCTCCCTCAATCTATCCCCCTTCTGTTAGCCATCCTCCCTTATTTTCATCATTTACATTTCATCGTTCTTCCTTCCCTCTCTTCTATCAGTCCCTCTTTCCCTTTACCCTCACTCTCCACTCTTCTAATAACTGAAATGGAAGACACATTTCTAAATGTGACTGAGTGTATCTGTTATTCTAGTTTTGAACCAAATCTGATGAGAGTATGAGTCCATCCCCACCTTCCTTTACTATGCTTATAATACATACTTTGTGCCTCTTCATGTGATATAATTTACCAGATACTGTCTCCCACTTCCTTCTGTCTTATTATAACCCCTACATTATTTATGTCTTTTTTTCAATCATTTCATCAAGATCAACTTAGGACTGTACCTTCAACCCAAGTGTACTCCCTATAATATTATTATAATTCTAAAGATTTATGAGAATCTTCCTCCCATATAGGGATGTAATCAGTATAATCTTACTGAAATACCAATCTTTGTCTTTTCTTCTATTTATCTTTTTATGGACCTCTTGAGTCTTCTATATGAAGATAAAATATTCATCAACAAAGTTTTAAAGTCACCTATTTATTTAAATATCCATCTTTTCCCCTGAAAGAGTCTGCTCTGTTTTGCTCAGATTGATTCTTGGTTGTAATCCATGCTCCCTTGCATTCCAGAATATCATATTCCTGGTCTGATATTCCTTTAATGTTGATAGAACCAGGACCTATGTAATGCTGAACATGTCTCCTTTGTGATAGAATTTCTTCTTTATCATCCCTTGCAGAATTTTCTCCTTGATCTGATGATTCTAGCATGTGTTCAAAGTGCTTCTTGACATTTTCCATTTGGGATCCCTTTCTGAATTCTTTATTTTGTCCTTTGTTTCCAGGACATCAGGGCTGCTTTCTTTGACAATTTCCTGAAGAATATTATCCAGGCTCTTCATTTCATCTGGGATTTCAAGAAGTTTAATAATTTTAAAATTATCTCTCCTGGATTTATTTTCCAGGTGAGTTATTTTTTAACAAATATGGTTTTTTGCATTATCTATATATTTTATTTTTAAAAATTTTGATTAAAAACTTAGTGTCTCATGGAGTCTTTAGCTTCCATTAGTCCAAGTATATTCTTCTAGGACTCATTACTTTTATTTAGATTTGAATCTATTTTTCCAATTGTTCAATTCAGTTTTTAAAGAGCTGTTTTATTTTTCTATTTACTGAATTGTCATTTTTTTTAGATTTTTTGCAAGTCGAATTGGTTTAAGTGGCTTGCCCAAGGTCACAAAGCTAGGTAATTATTAAGTGTCTGATACCGGATTTGAACCCAGGTACTCCTGACTCCAAGGCCAGTGCTTTATCCACTATGCCACCTAGCCACCGCCTGAATTGTCATTTTTGATGAAAAAATTTTAGTTTTGCATTTGCCCAATTGTATTTTAAAATATTTGTTTTCTATTCTCATTTTTGTTGCAAGATATTAATTTACTGTTGCATTTCATTTCCCAACTTTTCCGTTTTATTTTTAAACTTCATTTTTAGCACTTTTAAGTAGCCTTCTTATATTTCTATGAAGGCCATCCTTATTTCCAAGTAATATTCAAGAGACCTTGCTTCTTATCTAACCTTTCTTAGTCATTTTAGGATTTGTCACTGGCTCTGTCTTAAGGTTTTTATTTTTCTTTTTGAATTGTCACCATCAGACTTTCAGTGTTGAGAACACTAGAGGCAAAACAGTACATAATGGAAATATTATATCACTAAATGCATGCATAAATAAAATGAAGACAAGACCAATGAATTGGGCATACAACTAAAAAGTTAGATAAAGTAAAAATAAAAATCTCAAATTAAAGACTAAATTAGAAATTCTGAAAATCAAAGGAGAAATTAATTAATGTGAAAATAAGAAAACAATTGAAAAATAAATAAAACTAAGAATTAGTTTTTTTAAAAAATACAATAAAATAGATAAACTTTTGTCAATTTGATTAGAAAAAAATGAAAGAAGCAAACTAAATTTCCAGGATCAAAAAATGAATAATGAAAATTCACAACAATAAGGAGGAAAATAAAGTGATAATTAAAAAAATATTTCGTCCCACTGTATGGCAATGACTTCGATAATCTAGGTGAAATGGGTGAATATTTACAAAAATATTTTACCCAGGTTAAAAGAATAGGAAATTAAGTACTTTAAGTGTCCCATCCCAGAAAAAGAAACTGAAGAATTCATCAATAAACTCCCTAAGAAAAAAAATCTGGATGTTCAGATGGATTCAAAATTGAATTCTACTAAACTTTCAAGAAATAATTTCAATTCTATAAACTATTTGAAAAAATAGGACTTCTGCCAAATTCCTTTTATCTCACCTATATAGTGCAGATACCAAACCAGGAAGAGTCAAAACAAAGAAAGAAAATTATAGACCAATTTCCCTAATGAATATGGATACAAAAATTTTAAATATTAATGAAATGAATATAGCAAATTTCACTAAGGTAATATACTATGAACAAGTAGGATTTATACCAGGAATAAAATATTGGTTCATTATTGGGAAAACTATCAGCATAATTTACCAAATCAATAATATACCTAATAGAAATTATATGATTAGATCAACTGATACAGAAAAAAAAACTTTGCAAAAGCACAGCACTCCTATCAAAAACACTACAGAGAATAGGAATAAAAAAAATGTGTGCCTTGAAACAATAAGAAATATCTAACTAAAACCAATTATTCAATATTTTAGAAATGTTTGCATTAGCAGTGAGAGAAGAAAGTACGTTGAAAGAATTTGAATAGGTAATGAAAAAACAAAACTCACACACTTTGCAGATGATACGGTGGAATATTTAGACAATTCCAGAAAAAAACATATAAAAACATGCTTGTGACAATTAGCAATTTTAGTAAAGTTGTAACATGTAAAAGAAACCCATAAAAGTCATTAGCACTTCAATGTATTACTAGCAAGATACAGCAGCAAGAGATAGGGAAATTTCAT
Source organism: Macrotis lagotis (assembly GCF_037893015.1). NCBI lineage: Eukaryota > Metazoa > Chordata > Mammalia > Peramelemorphia > Peramelidae > Macrotis > Macrotis lagotis. Next base: position 301,781,419 of record NC_133660.1, on the reverse strand, counting down.
TCCAATAAAGGTAGACAACATAAAATACTTTGAATTCTACTTTCTAAAGCAGTTTGAGAAACTCTACAGAAACAACTGTAAAACACAATTCATGCAACTAAATTAGATGGAAATAGCTGGGCAAATATCAATTCTTCCTGGGTTTACTGAGTTAAGATGATCAAAATAACAATTCTACCTATATTGAATTACTTATTCAATGCTATACTAATCAAACTTCCAAAAACCTACTGTATTGATCTAGAAAAAAATAGTAAATAAATTCATATGAAGGAAAAATGGTCATGAATATCAAGGGAAGTAATGAAAAAATCAAAAGAAGGAGTCTTAGACATTCTGGATCTAAAATTATATTTTTAAACTCAGTTATCAAAACAGTTTGTATTAAGAAAAGGAGTGGTAGATCAGAAGAAAAGAAAGTAATAAAATAACTGTAGTAATCTGCTGTTTGAATTACATAAAGCTTCCAACTTCTGGGATAAGAACTCATTCTTTGATAAAAACTGCTGGGAAAAATAGAAGACTATAAAGTAGAACCTAGGTATAGACCATATCTAGCCCCCTGTACCAGAATATGCACAGGATTTAAACATAAAAGGGTTCTTATAAGACATTTAGGAGAACAAGGGCAAACTTATTTGTCAGATCTATCACAAGGGAAGCAGTTTATGACCAAAGAAAAGATAGAGAACATTATAGAAGACAAATTAATAACTGATTACATTTAGTTGAAAAGCTTTTGCACAAAGCCAATGCAACTAAGTTTATAAGAAAGCGTTAACAGAAAATATTTTTTTTATAACTAGTGTTCTTAACAAAGAAAACATTTTCTAACAAAAAGAAAAATTATTGGCAAGGTTCAAATGTTTGGGGAATGGCCTAATCTTTCTTCTTTCATTACTATGGTATATAGAGAACTGAGTCAAAGTTATAAGTAAACAGGTCACTCAAAGAAATCAAAGCCATCTATAATGATATGAAAAATTTCTCTAACCATTATTGATTAGAGAAATACAAATGAAAACATCTCTGAGGTACCAACTCATGCTTCTCAGATAGGCAAATATAATTTGAATGAATAATGATCAATATTGGAGGGGATGTAGGAGACATGGAATACTAATATATTTTTGTTGAAGTTGTGAACTGATCCAAGCTTTCTGGAGAGTAATTTGGAATTATTCCCAAAGGACAATAAATATGTGCATACTCTTTGATTCATCAATGCAACTAATAGACCTGTATCCTAAAGCGATCAGAAAAAAGGATGAAAATTCCACACCACACAAATATTCATAACAACTCCTTTTTTTCTTTTCAAAGATTTGGAAATTGAGGGGATACCCATTAATTGAATAATATTGTTTTATAAGAAATAGTGAGGGGCAGCTAGGTGGTGCAGTGGATAGAGCACCAGTCCTGGAGTCAGGAGTACCTGAGTTCAAATCCAGCCTCAGACATTTAATAATTACCTAGCTGTGTGGCCTTGCGCAAGCCACTTTACCCCATTTGCCTTGCAAAAGCTAAAAAAAATAAAATAAAATGTGAGAAATGTGACTTCAGAAAAGCCTGGAAAGCCCTACATGAATTGATACTAAGTGAAATGAGCAGACACTGAAGAATGTTATGTACAGTAACACCTATATTGAGTGATTAGCAACTAAGATGGACTTATTCATGTCAGCCAAACAATAATCATAGAAAATTTTAAGTCTTGTGAATGAAAATATCATCCATAATCAGGGTAGAAACTGTGGAATGCACATACTTTGAATGCACACTAAAGCATATTATCTGTAATTTTAAAAGTTGTTTTAATCTATTAGTTTTCTCATGGTTTTCCCACTTTTCATTTGTATTTTTCTTTAACAATATGATTAATATAATTTTAGCATAATTGCACATGAAGAACCTATATTAGATTGTTTTCTATCATGGGGAGAATCATAGCGAGAGAGGAGGCATGGGAGGGAGGGAGAAAAATGTAAAATTGAAAGCCTTGTAAAAAATGATTCGTGAAAACTATATTGCATGTTAGGAAATAAATGAATCAAATATTTTTAAAAAAATATAATTCCTGACCTCTCCCATCTTGGCTGAAATTGTCAATGTCCATTAGTTTAGTAAGTGACTATTCAAATTGTGATGTATGAATGTGGTGTAGTACTATTGATCTGTAAGTAATCATGAATATGTGGATGTCAGAAAATCCCAGGAAGATTTGCTTGAACTGATGCAGAACGAAGTGAGCAGAACATTGTTCAGATTAAGAGCAATATTGTGTGACAATCCACATTGATGACATTAACTACTCTCAGCAGTTCAGTGTTCAAGGTTGGAAAATGCAGTCCACATCCACAGGAAAAAACAAAACAAAACAATTATGGATTCTGAGTGCATATCAGAGTGCACTATTTTGCTTTTAAAAACTGTTTTTGATTTCTTTTCCTCTCTCCTTTTTCCCTTTATTTCTCATTCATTTTTCACAACATAACTAATATGGAAATATGTTAAACATGATTGTACATCTGGAAACCATATCAGATTACTCACTGACATAAAGAGGATGGAGGAAAACAGAAAATATGGACCTCAAGTTCTTCCAAATAACTGAATGCTGAAGACTATCTTTGCATATAAATGGAAAAATATAACAATATAATAATAAAAATGATCTCTATTCTGAAGGGGTCAATTCACCCTTTAAGTACCATTAGAAACAATCACATTCAGAGAGCAAGTTTGGCCTCCCTTGGGAGAGACAAATTATTAAAGACAAAGATTTTTTTCTCCTCATTTTTGTTAAAGGTGGCCTCATTTCAGACAAAGATTAATTGGTTATGTATATTTGTCCTTGCACTGACTAGAGGCAAGAATTGTTCTGTGTTGGTAATCCTCTTGTGAGGGATATTCCTTAGTTCCCTGGAGGGGGAGAGGCCATTCCCCAAACATTTGAACCTTGCCAATAATTTTTTAAATATTTGGATACTCAACCAGTTTTGTTTGTTTATTGAAGAACCAATCCTCCTGAGAACAAAGGAATGGAACCACAGACTCTATACCACAATATTGAACTTATTTTTTATATGGAGCTTTGAAAATTGAAATGGAGAATATTCTGTTTCTCTATCTAAAAAATGGGAGGAATTTTATTTTATGTCTTAGATTTGTCCGGAAAAGCACTTTATGGGGTGCCATGGGGTACATTTGAATAAGTTAATTAGCATAGAGAATGTCACCACAGAAGTTTAATTTAGACACTAAATCCTCAGAAATGTTCAAGAGGCTCCCCTACTAAACAGAAGAATATGAGAAGATATTGAGGTGTGAGATATATTGAATGTAAAAGCTCCCAATTGTCATGGCTCAGACAAGTTTTACCATGTTCCTATTACATTTAAGAGTCTTGTTAAAATATAAACTGTCTTTGATTTCAGTGTGGGTAGACTCTATTGGCTGACTCCCATTCTGGAGACTTCCATGATCTGCAGGTAGAATAAAAGGTCAAAACAGGAATGTTAATTTTTTTTTTTTTTAACAAAAATTTCTGTGACTTTTAGCAGTCTTAGCATAAAGAGAGTTTTCAGGTTTTCAGAATAAGGCTCTGACACAGAAGGAAACATCATTTGTTCAGGGTTTCATTTTGGTAAGTCAACACTCATTACTCTCATTTCAGTTTCTTTCTTGCAAATGTTAAGAATTACGGCCATATTAAAAGGAAAGGAGAGATACTGTTGTGCCCTCTAAACAAATGTTTGCTGGTGAAGAAGATCCAATATCCATCTTGCTTTGCTAAATATTTATAAGTATTTAAAGAATACCAGGAATAAAGTGACTATCTCATGGGCTGTTGAAATCCTTTCCTCTTGATTCTAGCTTTTCTCACCTATATCCTTTATATTTAATAATCTATCTTCATTTTGTTCAGTTTGGGTTAAATATTAAGAAACATAGGCAGTTCATAAAAAATGTACAATAACATCTAGAATTTTAAAAGTACTTGGGCTGTCTCTGATTTCATTATTTGCATTTATCATCTTTGTATTTTCTTATCTATTAATCATTTAGGTAGCTAATTTTTTCATGCATCTACCTCACAAGAACCAATTCTCCATTTAAATGTATATATGGAAGAGAAGTTTCCTCTATATTGTGACTTTTGGTATAATGATTTTTTCTGTTGTTTTTTAATATAACCAAAGACTCTTCCTTCTTTTGATGCAAATAGACTTTTTTTTCTTGTTACCACATTGTCCTTGTTTCTCCTCTCTTTTACCTTTATAGTTCTGTTATTTTATGGAATAATGAATAGCTTTATGACCTGTAATAACTGAATAATTTTTACTATCTCTATCCTTATTTTGTATTAATTCAAAGCAAAGAAAGGGCTTATTACAGCAATCAAAGGATCATATAATCTAAGTGCACAAAGAGACCTCAGAGGCTTCCCATTACAATCCATAAATGAATATGAATCTTGACTAAATTCCCTCCACCAAAGAGATTGCCTTTCTTTTCAGTCCTCTCATGATAGCACAACTCTATCAAGATTTCACACTCCAATTTTGAAAAGCTTTCATTTTTAGGAAGATTTTGGTAATTCAAACAGGATTCTTTCATTGAAACTGGGATTTTTGTTCATGTTTCTATTCTGTAAGGTTAACAAAAATAATAACTAATCTGTCTCATGCCTATGAATACTCAAATACTGAAAGTCATAAAGGACAATGTTTCTTGTGCCCTTCAGTCAAAGTATTCCAAGATCCTTCAATTAATCCCAATATTTACTCAACTTGAGGTGACTTTTTCATGACCCTTATGATTTATTCTCCGGTTTTTAATAGATTCCTTGAAATTTATTTACCAGAAGTTCGTATAATCTTATATATCTTCTCTACTTTAGTGGTAGTATAGCAGGTAGTGTTATAAAATGTACATATAAAGTTATACACCACAAAGATAAATACACATGTATTTATGTCACCATTCCCATTTGCTATTAAAGCATTTTGTGAAGATTAAATTTTTGCTTGTGGTGAATACAGATGCCAGTTTGCTGATTATGTAACCAAATACCTGAAGCTCAAATGGGTGAATACATGTGATGTCTGGAAAAAAAAAATTGTTATTCATTTGAACAATTGATTTTCTTCAGGGAATAGTTGAATTTTCCTACACCATATTGATGAAACCGTTTTGTAACATTTGTGCCCAATTACACAAAAAGTTTTTAAGGCAATAGCGTTAAGTGGTGTGTCCAAGGCCACACAACTAGGTAGTTATTAAGTGTCTGAGGCTGGATTTGGGCTCAGGTCCTCCTGACTCCAGGGCCGGTGCTCTATCCACTGCAGCACCTAGCTGCCCTGCAATCACATATATATGCACCAAAGCCAAAAGAAACATTGAGAATGATCTTGGATCACAACACATATAAAATAACATTTTAATTTCATGGCATTACAATCTTGAATAAAAAATTATTTTTTATTTCTTGTTTACAGATTCTAAATATACAATAAGACACAGATTCCATGTCCAAGTCATGGAAAACCAAAGCCAAGTGACTGAGTTTATTCTCCTGGGACTGACACAAAATCAAGGAGTCCAGAAAATCATATTCATCATGTTTTTGTTGTTCTACCTTGTAACTCTTGGTGGAAACCTATTTATTGTATTGACTATTACTAACAGCCCCTCACTCTTTGCCTCCCCAATGTACTTTTTCTTGGCATTTCTGTCTTTATTAGATGCATGTTTCTCATCAGCCATTGTTCCCAAGGTCATAGTTGATTCTTTCTATAAGAAGAAAACCATCTCCTTTGAAGGCTGCATGACTCAGGTTTTTGCATCACATTTTTTGGGTTGTGCTGAGGTCATTGTTCTCACAGCCATGGCTTATGATCGATATGTAGCCATCTGCAAACCCTTGCACTATGTGACCATCATGAGCAGGCGTACATGTTTATTCCTTGCAGGAATGGCCTGGGTGGGAGGATTCCTTCACTCTATCATCCAAATGTTGTTTATTTTACCATTACCATTCTGTGGTCCCAATGTAATCAATCACTTCATGTGTGACTTGTACCCTCTACTGAAACTGGTCTGTACTGATACTTATGGCATTGGATTTATGGTATTAGCCAACAGTGGATTTGTTTGTATTTTAATATTTTCCCTCTTACTTGTATCTTATGGGGTGATCCTATATACCTTGAGGACATATAGCACAGAAGGACGACATAAAGCCCTGTCCACTTGTAGTTCCCATATCACAGTTGTGTTTCTGGTATTTGTGCCATGCATATTTGAGTATGTAAGGCCTCCTACTACTTTCTCCTTTGATAAGATGGTAGAAATACTTTATACTGTTTTGACACCTTTTTTGAATCCTTTCATTTATACCTTTAGAAATATGGAAGTAAAAAATGCCATGAGACAGTTCTGTCATAGCAAAGTATTTGTATTTAAACAAAAATTAGGTGGCTAGGTGGTGCAGTGGATAGAGCACCGGCCCCGGAGTCAGGAGTAGCTGAGTTCAAATCTGGCCTCAGACACTTAATAATTACCTAGCTATGTGGCCTTGGGTAAGCCACTTAACCCCATTTACCCTGCAAAAAAAAAAAAACCTAAAAAAATTAAATGCTTTTAAATAAAACTTTTATTTTTCAATAAGCATAAAAAATGACAAGGGATATTCAATATTATAGTTTCATATCAAATTTATGATGTATATACATATGTATCAAGTCTCTTCCTACTTTTCTAGTCCTCTTATTCCTCATTTGCCTTCATCTTGTCTTTGATCAAGTCACACTAGCTTGGATATTCCATCTACAAGCTGCCCCATCTTCTGATTTCAGTCACTTTCTCTTGTTCTCCACATATTTAGAATGTTCTCCACCTCATCTCTGCCTACTGGCTTTCCTGGCTTCCTTTAAGTCCTCACAAAAATCCTATTTTCTACAGGAAACATTTCCCAAACTTTCTCTATTCTAGGTCTTTCCCTCTTTTAATTGCTTTTTATCTTACATTCAACTATTTCAAACCCTTTTTTTTGCTTGCAATAATTTTATATATTTTGAAATGAGAATATTTGGAAATGAATGTTTTGATAGAGGAAACATGAACAAAGAACTTCTACATTCAAAAATTATTTTCTTTGATCCGCAGAAATATTTGAGTTACCTCAGGGCCAATCAAATTTGTGAAGTAATTTCTAACTAAAGGAAAAGAGAAAAAATTCACCTACAACAACAACAACGAAACATTTATTGCATCAAACTTCAGCCAAGGACTGACTTGAAAACAGATCAGGCTTAATTGATGATGCACTTTGGATCTGATTGTAACTTGACTGTATATAGATATGTAGATATAAAGATATAGATAGATATAGATAAAGATATAGATATAGATACATATATACATATATATACATATATATATATATATATATATATATATATATATATATATATATGTAAAATTTTCTCATTGGCTACGTCTTGGAGAATGAGAGGTCGTTCTTTGAATTCTTGGACATTGATAAGAATGCCATCCACTCTTTGTTAGACTTAAAAATGCTCTTTTTACTCTAAATACCCATTGCAGAAGTACATTTTGAAAACAGATGGATGAATCCTCACTTATTGCCACGGCACAAAAAGAATTCATCCCTTTTCCTTAAGAAACTTTAAAAAGATGAAAGTGTATATTTCATTTCATAATTAGACAACAGAGGTAACAATTTGGAGAGTTCATTCTGAACCTTCTAAGAAGAGAACTTTTAAAGACTACCTCAAAGTAATTCTTACTATTTCCTATTTTTAAACATGTTAAGCTCATATATATAAACACTTCATATAATATGTTCTTAAACTTAGAGAACTGCTCTACTTAAGCAGGTATAAATAGGGGAGGAAAAATGACATATGTGTGATATGGTAGAATTGATCATTCCTGTTTAATTTGTCCAATGTCATGTTTTTTTTTTTCCTTTCTAATGTATCTCAAATTTCACCTCAAATAACCTGACTATGATCTCAGTGTTTATTGTCCTTATTTAATTTTTATTGTGGAGAATATTCCTTTATCTTCAGTATAGTATGAAGACAGAATTTAATTTTTTTCTAAATAGAAATCAGGATTTTACAACAAGAAACCTTTTAATCTTTAGAATATGGTAAATTTATGCAACTTTTTCTCTACATGGCCAATTTCCTACATTCTGAAAGATACTTGGGGATGAACCATGGAAAAAGAGAATATCTGTAAGACTTCATTAAATGTTTGTTGAATAAGATCCAGTGTTTTCTTTATCATTATTCTTAAACATATGACCTTATTACATAGGGGGAAGGAATAATAGAAGTAACATGTTCCTTTATGAAATGATAAAAGTATTTCTTCATATGGAGAATTTCCTCCAGATTCCTTTCCTCTCAATTGTTTTTCGGTTTTTCCAGACATTCTTCCCTTTACTCAGTATATGTATACATGCATAGATGAGATTATCTTTACCCTTGCACTTTTAATATATGTATGCTATTTCCCTCTCTCTTTGCTAAACAAAAGAACTTTTGGAATCACCATCAGCATCATCATAAATTATTCAAATTTAATTTAAATTTTGAAGATGAATAAAATAAATTATTTCATTCATTCGTCATAACAAACATGTGAGAATCTTTTTTTAATGACACAATCAAGGCTAAAATAAAGCTAGTGACTTCCCCAGGGTAAACTAGCTAATAAGTCTCTGAAGTAGGGCAGGGACTCACCTCTTTGTGGTTCTATGTTGCATACTCTATCCACCACAGCAAGATTCCTTGTGGATAAATTACAAAAAACAAGATGAAATACAAGAGTATTCTCCAAATATGGAGCACCTCAACTGACTAAGAATATTAGACTCCTTACATGGTCATCATTTATAGCTACTGTTAGTTTTTCTTCTTATATAGGAAATTTAAATTAGATCATTTATACATTTGCTGAATTTTTAACTCAAATCATGGTTAGAACTCAAGACAATTCAACCTTGACATGGTTGAATGTAAAGAAAACTCTACATGTTAAGTATGTATATATATATATATATATACATATATATATATATTTGTATATATATACATATATATATATAGTAAATTGATAATTTCTTTCTCCATTAGAAAAGTAAAAATAAAATAAGCTATATTTCATCATTACAAACATCTTATTGTGAGTAAGTACAAAAATAAAGGCAATGAATTTTGATTACTGGTCAAGCATAATATTCTCTTATGAATATAATATTCTATGATTTAATTATAAAAATGTTATACCTGTGAAACCTAGTTCTAACATCTTTTCCTATAGAATAATAAACCTGTTCATTCAAACATAAGATAATTAGGCAGTTTCTTATTGTATAGTTTCCTTTAACTAGTGACTCTAAAAGCAACATTTCAAAAACTCATTGTGGTTTTATTCAGAAACATCCTACTTATAAAAGAAAGATAAATAAATTATCTTAATTATAGTTACTTTCTGTATTTACCTAGATATATTAAATGAATTGTTTTATATAATTCTTAATATAACTATATTAAATTATATGTTATCAATAATAATTTTGCACTTAAAAGAGATTATTATGACTTCAAATTCAGGGAGGTCTTTTGCATATTTTTATACCTTTCAGTTCTTCTGTCAAAGATTCGTGCCAGTGATTATTTTAATTAGAAATATTTAGAAATGATAAATATTTCCCAGGACCTGTTGGAATCACATTTCACTGCAGCAGTTTCATTACCTTGTTTATAACTTAGTTGAAATTGAAATTGATTTTGAATAAGGAAAACATATTACAATAAGCTTTACATAATGATATAATATGAAATTAACATTTTCATATGATGGTCTCAATAAATTTTTAATAATTAAAGCCTTTGATTTATTCCTTTTTCAAAAACACATGTTTATATTTCTCAAAGCGTTATCATGTTGTAAATAGCTATGGCAGAACTTGTCATTAAAATTGAATGCAATACTCATATTTTTTACCATTGAACGTTTAATCTTCAGTCTTCTATGAAGGAGATACATTAAATAATGAAGGCACAGGTGAGAATCAAAGTTTGTATTGACTTTATTTGAAGTTTTGTTATACTCATTCTTATTGTCTTTTTATGTTTTGAGATTTTTTTTAGCAGTTTGAGTAAAAGACCTTTACAGTACTTATTAAGCAAATAGCAGAGATGTGACCTTTAAAAGACTTTTCTTTCTGCATTCTCAATGCCAAGAAAATTGAAGTACCTTGCAATACATATTTGTTGAACTGAAAGACTGAATTTGATATTAAATGATCAATTTTTTAAATGACTAATGTGTTCGTAGCTTACAGTTTTAGGCCTGTGAACAAGTACATTTCACCTCTATTCTTTATCTACCATCACTGAATATATGAATATAAGGAGTCCTGTTGTTATAGCACTCTGTTGTTTTCTTACTTTGAAGAGATTCATCTAATTTTCCAGCATGAAGGTAGAAGATAAGACCTCCAGAACACTGATGAAAGTTACTGAACATACGGACGGATAGGTGGTGTAGTGGATAAAGCAATGGCCTTGGAGTCAGGAGTACCTAGGTTCAAATCCGGTCTCAGACACTTAATCATTACCTAACTGTGTGGCCTTGGGCAAGGCACTTAACCCCATTTGCCTTGCGAAAACCTAAACAAACAAACAAACAAACAAACAAAAAAAGAAAGTTACTGAACAGTCCAACTGTATGTAAATAAATCTGGCAATGTAAATGAAATGAATGAATATTTATAAAATGTTATACAATTCACATTTAAACATCTATTCAAATAATCATATGATTTATATGTTTACTATTGCTATAGTCAATTATGTTGATAATTTCCCTAATATTGAACCAACCATGCATTACACTATAAATCCAATTTGATCATAATATATTATCATAGTGATAACTTGCTGTAATCACTTGGCTAATATTTTATTTAAAAACATATTCTTACTCAATGAATTGGCCAGATACTAACGTTTGTTTAAGTCAAAAGTCAAACACATAAAATCTGTTATTTTTGTTCTGCTCTGTTCTTCTCCATTCTCATCTATCAACTACCATTTTACATATAGAAGAAAGAAAGCTGTTAGAGAATGATAATGTGATATTTATATCTGTAGCTCTGAAAATTCTATCACTGTTCATGATTGGGGTGTGTATTAGAACTTCACATATTTGTAATGATATCCAGTCTATAGCAGAGGTCCTTATAAAGTATTTTGATTTTAAATTTTTAATGATAATATATTTAAAGCTTTTGATAATATGCAGCAACCAGTGCTATTAAAAACATGAGAAGCTAAAGAATAGTGGGAATATTCCATAAAACAATAAACAGCATCTATCAAAAGTCATCAACAACATCTATATATAATGGGGTCAAGCTAGAGGCATTCCCAATAAGATCAGGGGTGAAGCAAAGGTGAGTATTATCACCACTACTAATCAAAATTGTATTAGAAATTTTAGCCTCAGCATTAAGAAGAGAAAAAAAGAAATTGAAGGCAATGGAATTGGCAATGAGGAAGCAAAACTATCACTCTTTGCAGATGGTATGATGGTATACTTAGAGAATCCTAGAAAATCATGAAAAAAACTACTTGTTACAATTTGGAATTTTAGCCAAGCTGTAGAATATAAAATAAACCCACATAAATATTCAGCACTTCTAAATATGACTAAGAAGAAATAGTGGCATGAGATAGAAAGAGAAATTCTACTCAAGGCAATGGTAGAGAACATAAGATACCTGGGAGTCTAGGCAAACTCAGAAACTATATTAAAACAATTATAAAACATGAATCACATAAATACAATGAGATCTAAATACCTGGGTAAGTCTCAATTCCTCAGGGGTAGACCAAAGTAACATAATAAAAATGACAATTCTAATTAAATTAACTTATTTATTTAGTACCATACCAATAAATTTTCCAAAAAATTATTTTATTGAGATATTAAAAATAGTATATAAATTCATATTCACATAGAGGAACAAAAGATCAAGAATATCAAGGGAATTAATGAAAAAATAAATCCAAAGGGAAGAGGCCGGGCCATACCACATCTAAAATTTTATTAAAAAGCAGCAGTCATCAAAACTGTTTTGTACTAGCTAAGAAATAGAGTAATGGATCAATGGAATAGATGAGGTGCAAAATAAGCAGTAATAAATGGTTAAAGTAATCTGCTCCTTGATAAACCCAAAAGATTCCAGTTTGTGGGATAAGACCTCACTCTTCTATAAAAACTGCTGGAAAACTTGAAAGATAGTAGGGCAGAAAACAGAAATAGAGCAACTATCATACCCAATACTAAGCTGAGTTTGAAATGGGTATTGGATTTAGATATATAAAAAGGTGATATCATAAGCCAGTTAGGAGAATAAAGAATAATTTATCTACCAGATCAATGGAAAGGGCAGAAGTTTATCACCAAAGAGATAGAGAACATATAAAAGACCAAATGGATAATTTTGATAGCATTAAATTGAAAAGTTCTTGCGTAATTAAACCAATGTAACAAAGATTAAAAGGAATTCAGTAAATTGAGAAATAATTTTTTCAGCTAGTGTTTCTGACATTTCTAAAATATATAGAGAATTGAGTTAAATTTATAAGAAAAAAGTCATTCCGCCAATTGATAAATGAAAAAAAATATTGAAAAGAATTTCTCACCTGAAGAAATTAAAGTTATTTCTAGTAATCTAAAAAAAAAAAAACTATTCTGTTCTATTGATTAGGAAAATGGAAAAAAAATACTTCTGAGGTATCATCTCACAGCTATCAGATTTGATGATACGATTAAAAGGGGAAATGATCAATGTTGAGGGGGTGTGGGAAAACTGGGACAATAATCCATTGTTGATGAAGTTGTGAACGCATCCAGACTTTCTGGAGGGGAATTTGGAATTATTTTCAAAAGTCAACCAAACTGTACTTATCCTTTAATTCAGCAATACCACCACTAGGTCTATATCACAAAGAGATCACAATCATCTTAGATTATTTATTTGATAATTCATTCATTCATTCACTCATGGCAATGAGGTTAAGTGACTTGCCCAAGGTCCCACAGCTAGGCAATTATGAAGTATCTGAGGCTGGATTTGAACTCAGGTTCTCCTGACTCCAGGGCCACAGCTCTTTTCGCGGTGCCACCTAGCTGCCCCTACAATGCCATCTTAGAAAAGGACAGCAGAAAAAATAATATATGTTTGAAACTTCAGAGGGGAATATGAATTTGTCTCCAACATAAAAAAGATATCTTGGAAAAACTCAGAAAGGATATTTTTAGGGTTTTTTTTTTTTTGCAAGGCAAATGGGGTTAAGTGGCTTGCCCAAGGCCACACAGCTGGGTAGTTAATTATTATTATTTTTTAGGTTTTTGCAAGGTGAACAGAGTTAAGTGGCTTGCCCAAGGCCACAAAGCTAGGCAATTATTAAGTATCTGAGGCTGGATTTGAACTCAGCTTCTCCTGACTCCAGGGCCAGTGCTTTATCCACTACGCCACCTAGCTGCCCCATTCAAAAAGGATTTTAAAAATGCAGTAGAAAATTTAGCAAAAGAAATGGAAAAGAAATTCAACATCTTGCAAAAGAAAGCACAATAATTGACTAAAGAAAACAATTCTTTTAAAAATAAAATTAGACAATTATACCAAAAAAGCATCTCTTTAAAAATATAGTTGCACAATTGTGAAAAAAAATCTGCTACCAAAGTATAATTAGGCAGATGGAAAAAGAAAAGAACTCCTCTCCGTTAAAAACATAATTGACCAAGTGGAAGAGGAAATGGATAAAACAAATGAAGAAAATAATGAATGGAAAATGAAAATTGGGAAAGTTGAAGGTAACGACTCTCTGAGACATCAGGAATCACTCAAAAATGGAAAAAAATAAAAATAAAAGAGTATAAAAATACTCCATTGGAAAAACAAATGGCATGGAAAATAGATGCAGAGGAGATAATTTAATAATTATTGAAATACCGGAAAGCCATGACTGAAAAAAGATCTTGCATGTTATTCTCAAGGAAAAAAAAAGAAAACTGCCCTGATATCTGAATACCAGTGGGTTTAAAAAAAATAATCATTCAGAGAATTCAGATCATCTCCAGAAAGTCATTACAAAATTAAAATGCCAAGGAATTTTCTAGTCGAATTCCAAAATTATCAGATAAAGTAGAAAATATTGCACACAATCAAATAGGAAGAATTCAAAAATGTAGAAGCTTCAGTCAGGATTATTCAGGACTGCGCAATATAAACTTTAATGGAATGAAGAGTCTGGTGTATGATATTCCAGAGGGCAAAAGATCTTGAATTACAACCAAGGGTCATCTAAGCAGCAACATTAAGCATAGATTTATGTGGGAAAATATGAATGTTCATTGAAATAAGGAATTATCAAATTTTCTAATGAAATGATCATAACTGATTGCAAAATTAGATCTTCAAATATGAAAATTAAGAAATATATCTCTATTAGAGGGGATATACTTAAAAATAGGGTATGGGCATACAATAATTTTCATTGTATGAAATAAAAAATCAATATATTAAAATTATATTGCAAAGGAAAAATAAAAAGGACAGTAAAAATGAAAGGAATGAAAAAAAATGATGAACCAATGGAAGGAAGGGCAGATTGAGGAAGGTCAGAAATAAAAGTCTGAGGAGTAGGAATAGGATGAAAAGAGAACCAAAAGTACAAACTGAGAAAAAAAGATTAGAGAGCAATACAGAATAGTAATTACAATTGTCAATGTGAATGGAATGAACTCTCTCATAAAATAAAAATGGATAAGAGAATGGATTAAAAAAAACAGAATCCTACTATATGTTCTTTACTAGCACAATTGAAGCAGAGAGATACACACACTAAAAATGAAAAGCTCTAGATGAAGTTAAAAAACAGGCCTAGCAATTCTGTTCTCAGACAAAGCAAAAGCAAAAAAAAAAAACTCTTTAAAAGAGATGAGGAAGTTTATCCCAGCAATGCAGAGGTGTTTCTATATTAGGAAAATAAGAAATAATTAATTATATCAATAACAAACTTATCAGAAATCATATAATTATTAGTCATATGAGAAATTGCTCTAAATAATTACTTATTAGAAAAATTCAAATCAAACCTTCTCTGAGGTACCACCTCAAACCTCTCAGACTGGACAATATTAACAGAAAGGTCAATGATCAGTTTTGGAAGGGTTGTGGGAAATCTGGGACACATGCATTGCTGGTGGAGCTGTGAACGCTTCCAACTTTTCTGGAGAGCATTTTAGCATTATGCCCAAAGGGCAACAAAAATGTGCATACCCTTTGATTCAGCAACACTACTACTGGCTCTATGCCCTGAAGAGATTATGAAAAAGGGTAAAAACATCACTTGTACAAAAATATTTATAGCAGCTGTTTGTGGTGTCAAAGAATTGGAAATCAGGTAAATATCTTTTAATTGGGGAATGGCTTAGGAAACTGTGGTATATATATATATATATATATATATATATATATATATATATGTCATGGAATACTATTGTTCTGTTAGAAACCAGGAAGGGCAAGAATCCAGGGAAGCCTAGCAGGATTTGCATGAACTGATACTGAGAGAGATGAACAGAACCAGAAAAACATTGCACACCCTAACAGGAACATGGAGGTGATGATCAACCTTGATGGACTTGCTCATTTCATCAGTGCAACAATCAGGGACAGTTTGGGGCTTTCTGTGATGGAGAATACCATCTGTATGCAGAGAAAGAACTGGGAAGTTTGAATAAAGACCAAGGACTATTACCTTTAATTTAAAATAATAAATGATATCTTATTGTCTGATATTGCCATCTGTTTTCCCTTTTGTTTCTTCCTTAAGGATATCTCTCATCACACTCAATTTGGATCAATGTATACCATGGAAACAATGTAAAGACTGGCAAATTACATTCTATGGCGGTGGGGGGAGGGAAGTAAGATTAGGGGAAAAATTGTAAAACTCAAAATAAATGAAATCTTTTTTTTATTTCACAAAAAATAATTTTATTTCTGTTTTAAAATAAACAAATTCACTGCACCATTAACTTCTTTTTCTGGCACAATGCAAATAACAACAAATGCACATCTTAAATTTGGTTGGTCACAAATCCGAATGCTATTCTCTTTTTGATGCAGTAGAAAGTAATAAATAAATGAAAATTAAATATTTCATATCAACAGTTTCGTATTAACAATTGAGCAGCGCCATCCCCACATCTGAAGGACAACACAGTCTGATTTTATAAAAAAATACTTGATATGTCACGGCTTTTAGGCTATAGATATGTTAAGAAATTATCAGGTATTCCTTTTTGTCAAGGCAGACAATGTGATCACTGTCCACTGGTGTGGTAACCCATTTTTAACAGGGGTAAGTGACCAATTGGTCCAGGGCACAATCTTATATTTCACACCTGTGTCAGAAAGACACCTGTGCAAAAGATTCCATGTTTATAAACAACAATACAAACTGACAATGCTGTCAACCCTTCACACTTTTTAAAAAAAATCTACATTCATCCTCATTAATGCCTAAATTTTAAGCCATCATTTGTTCAAAGAAAGAGATGCACATTCATATTGTGAAGTTGTTAGGAAAATACTCTTGCAAATAAACTATATAAAGATAAAATACACTTCAAAGGTTTTTTGTTGTTGTTGGGTTTTTTAAAACATTATTCTATAAAGTGCAGAGAAATCCTTCTAAGTAAAGGGAAAAAAAAACTGCTCACAGCAGCTTTTGCATAGCGATACTTAGAAAAAGTTGTACACTTCAGTTTCCTCAGGACGAGAAGGATGGAAGAACTTCTTCCAATTCAGATCATTTTTTTGGACACAGTTATGCTTTCTTCAGAATGGTTGCTGATGCCAAATCTCCATTGAGAATATTTCTAGAACAGTGAACAGGTCTATCTGGGTCTTCAGGGGGAATATCGTTGTAATCTGTATCTGAGTAGGTTCTTCTACCTCGTTGGGAGATTCTGTGAAGTGAAGGTCCTGGTTCTTTCACAGTGTCACTACTCCTATCTGAGCTGTAAGAACCAAGGTGACTGATGGAACGGTTCATCACTTGAACAGGTGAAGGTGATACGGGAGACAATAAAGTATCTGGATGAGGCAATTGAAACATCTCTGGTTTAAACTTGGCATTTTCTATCTTCACACATTCTGATGAATGTGTTACATGTGGCATTAAGCAGAGATGAAGCTTCGTTCATATTCTCTACACTGCGGGATGAATGTCATCATGATGGACGAATTCTTGTATGGTATGAGCTTTCTGCGTTAGGAGGTCACAGTAGAGGTGAAGTTCAGTCATTTTGGTTTTCAGTGATTCATTGGTTTCACTTATTTCTTTATCCTTTTTCGCTCGAGTGTCCTTCAAACAAGCTTTCGCACTGCCCAGAGCAACTAGCCACCTCTGCTTCTCAGCGGCATTCACAGGTTCCAAGTAGAAGTGCTGCTCCCCTGGAATGAATAATCCCATTCGTGTACGGTCAGCCGGGTGGACTTTAATTTCATAGACTTCCATCTTTATGCTTCCTTTGCTCCCTTTGCACACATCATCCTGTGAGTTATAATAGGATAAAATCCCATTGTCTATAACAAGCCAGCGAGGCTGCCAACCTGTGAGGTAACTGGTCCACCTGTACCGAACCCCCTGCATCCTTCAGGCCCGCGCGCCTCGCATCCTCGACGGGGCACCCGGCTCGGCCTTCTCCCCCGCTCTGGGGCCTGCGGCGGTGGCTGGGCAGCAGCGGGGCGCCGGCCTCAGGATGCCCCGCCGGGGGAGCAGGCGGTCAGTAAATGAAATGTTAAAAAAAAAAACAAAAAACCGAAATCATATGATTATATCAATAGATGCTGCAAAAGCTTTTTTATTTTTTTTGCAAGGCAATGTGGCTCAGTGGTTTGCCCAAGGCCACACAGCTGACGGATTATTAAGTGTCTGAGGTCGGATTTGAACTCAGGTACTCCTGACTCCAGGGCTGATGCTCTATCCGCTGCACCACCTAGCGCCTCTGAAAAAGCTTTTGCCAAAAAATAGCATGCACTCCTACTAAAAGCACTAGAGAGTGTAGGAATAAATGGATTGTTCCTTAGAACAATAAGCAGTATATATGTGAAACTATCAAAAATCATTATATGCAATGGGGATAGGCTAGAGGCATTCCCAATAAGATCAGGGGCGAAACAAGGGTGCCCATTATCATCACTACTATTCAATATGGTAGTAGAAAAGTTAGCTTCAGCAATAAGAGAGCAAAAAGAAATCAAAGGAAATAGATTTGGGAAGTAAGACACAAAACTCTCACTCTTGTAGGCGACATGATGGTCTACCTTGAGAATCCTCCCAAAAAATCATCTAAAAATCTACTAGAAATAATTTTGAATTTTAGCAAACTTTCATAAAAACTCAACATTTCTATAAATGACTACCAAGATACAACACAAAGGGCTAGAAAGAGAAATCGCATTCAAAGTAACCTCAGAGTGACAGCTTGCTGGGGCAGCGAATAGAGCATCAGCCCTGGAGTCAGGAGTACCTGAGTTCAAATCCGACCTCAGACACTTAATAATTAACAAGCTGTGTGGCCTTGGGCAAGCCACTCAACCTTATTGCCTAGCAAAAACACTAAAAAAAAAAGGAACCTCAGACCATTACAATACACTTCTGACACATATAAAATCAGATTTAAGTAACTGGCAAACAGCAACTGCTCATTGATAGGTCGAGCTAATAAAATGACAATTATACCAAAACTAAACTACATATTTAGTGCCCTACCAATAAAAATTCCAAAAAATTACTTTAATGACTTAGAACAAGTTGTAAGTAAATTCATATGGTGAAATACAAAGCCTAGAATTTCCAGGAATTCAATAAAAAAAGTGCAAAAGATAGGGGCGGCTACGTGTCGCAGTGGATAAACCACCGACCTTGGAGTCAGTAGTACCTGGGTTCAAACTTTCATAAATCCTCAACATTTCTATAAATGACTACCAAGATACAACACAAAGGGCTAGAAAGAGAAATCGCATTCAAAGTAACCTCAGAGTGACAGCTTGCTGGCACAGCGGATAGAGCATCAGCCCTGGAGTCAGGAGTACCTGAGTTCAAATCCGACCTCAGACACTTAAGAATTAACAAGCTGTGTGGCCTTGGGCAAGCCACTCAACCTTATTGCCTAGCAAAAACACTAAAAAAAAGTAACCTCAGACAATATAACATACCTGGGATTCAAACTGCCAAGGGAGACTCAAAAGCATTTTGAAAGCAATTACAAAACACTTCTGACACATATAAAATCAGATTTAAATAATTGGCAAACATCAACTGCTCATTGATAGGTCAAGCTAATAAAATGACAATTCTACCAAAACTAAACTACATATTTAGTGCCCTACCAATAAAAATTCCAAAAAATTACTTTAATGACTTAGAACAAGTTGTAAGTAAATTCATATGGTGAAATACGAAGTCTAGAATTTCCAGGAATTCAATAAAAAAAAGTGCAAAAGATAGGGCCGGCTAGGTGGTGCAGTGGATAAAGCACCACCCTTGGGGTCTGGAGTACCTGGGTTTAAATCCTGTCTCAGACACTTAATAATTACCTAGTGGTGTGGCCTTGGGCAAGCCACTTAACCCCAGTTGCCTTGTAAAAAAAGTGCAAAAGAAGGTGGCTTTGCCTTAACAGACCTAAATTATATTATAAAGCATCAGTCATCAAAACTGTCTGGAATTGGCTAAGAAATAGAGTGGAGGACCAGTGGCATAGACTAGGTGTAATAGAAGGAATGATTATAGTAATGTGCTGTTTGATAAACCTAAAAAGCCCAACTATTGGGATAAAATCTCCCTCTTTGAAAAATAAAACTGTTGGGAAAAATGTAAGTTAGTATGGAAGAAACTTAGATTAGACCAACACCTCACATACAATACCCAGATAAGATCCAAATGGATACAGGATTTACACACAAAAAAAATTATCAGCAAACTAGAAGAATAAGGAGTAATTTACCTGTCAGATCTATGGAAAGGGAAGCAGTTTGTGACCAAGGAAGAAATGGAGAACATCATTAAAAGAAAATAGATAATTTTCATTACATTAAATTAAAAAGCTTTTGCAAAGAGAAAACCACTGTAACCAAGATCAAAAGAAATGGACTAAATCAAGAAACAGTTTTTACAACTAATATTTATGACAAAGGACTCATTTCTAGAATATACAGAAAACTCAGTCAAAATTTCAAAAAAAAAAAAAAAACAAGCCATTACCCAATTGACAAATGATCAAAAGATATGCAAAGGAAATTTCCAGATGAGGAAATCAAAGTGATCCATAGTTATATGAAAAATTGCTCTAAATTATTACTTATTAGAGAAAGGCAAATTAAAATATCTTTGAGGTGCCACCTCATACCTCTCAGGCTGGCCAATAGGATCATTGTTGGAAGGGATGTAGGAAATCTGGGGCACTGATAAATTGTTGGTGGAGCTGTGAACTCATCCAATCTTTCTGGAGAGTTTTTGGGATTATTCCCAAAGGGGAACAAAAATGTGCATATCCTTTGATCCAGCAATAACACTACTGGATGTAAACCCTGATGAGATTATGAAAAATGGTAAAAACATCACCTAATAGCAGCCCTATTAAGTAAATGTCCTTCAATTGGTGAAGGGCTTAACAGAATGTGGTATATGTATGTGATGGAATACTATTGTTCCATTAGAAACCAAGAGGGATGGGAATTCAGGGAAGCCTGGATGGATTTGCATAAACTGATGCTGAGCAAGATGAACAGAATCAGAAAAACAATGTACACCCTAACAGCAACATAAGGGTGATGATCAACCTTGATGGACTTGCTCATTCCATCAGTGCAACAATCAGAGGAAATTTTGGGCTATCTGTGATGGAGAATACCATCTGTATCCAGACAAAGAATTGTGAACTTTGAACAAGGAACAAATGCCATTAACTTTAATTTTAAAAAAAGTTATCTTATGTAATTTTGTTATCTCTTATACCTTTTTTTCTTCCTTAAGCATATGATTTCTCTCTCATCACATTCAACTTAGCTCAATGTATACCACTGAAACAATGTAAAGACTAACAGACTACCTGCTGGGGTGGGGTGGGGGAAGGGAAACAAGATTAAGGGAAAAATTGTAAAACTCAAAATAAATAAAATCTTTCTAAAGAAAAATGAAAAAGATAAGGAAGAAAACCACATATTCCAAAAAAAAAGTATAGGCAATGAAGAAATTTCAATAATAAATCGTGACATACCTTTAGTGGTAAAGCATTAAAATTCTTAGAAGTTAAGTTAAATGAGTTGTAGAAAGACATAAACATTGATTAGGGCCTCAGCTTTCCACTTTCAGAATAAGATAAATCTAAACAAAATATAAACAAGAGGAAGTTAGAAGGTGAATAGAATTTTAGAAAAGTTAAATGTCATAATACTCTAGAGAAAAAGGAATGGGGAGTAGAAAGAAATATACCTTTTATCCCCAGAAGTGCATGACACCTACACAAAAATAGATATTTATCATGACATAAATACCTCACAAACAAATGTAGAAATATTTAATGCATTATTTTCAGATGAATATAAAATAAAAATCACATACAATAAAGGGCCATGGAAATTAATTAGAAAATTAGTTGGAATCTAAATAAATTATTCTTTAGATCAGAAAGCACATCATTGGAAAAATCAATATGTTCATCCCAAAAAATGAGAACAATTAAACAACATATTAAAGCTTGTTGGACGCAACCAAAGCCATTCTTAAGGGATATTTTATATTTCTAAATTCCTTCTATGAATAAAATAGAGATAGAGGAGATCAATGAACTGCAAGCAACTAAAAACACTATAAAATGGTATTAAAATCTCTAAATAAATGCACAACTAGAAATTATGAAAAATAAAGGAGAGATAAATAAAATTGAAAGTTAGGAAACTTTTGGACTAATAAGACTAAGAATTAGTTTTATGAATAAAATGCTGACAAAATATAACACAAAGATGAATTTGATTAGAAAAGAATAAATAAAACCAAATTACCAGTGTCAAAAATGAAATGGGTAAATTCAACATCAGTGATGAGGACATTCAAGTAATGATTAGAGACTTGTTACCCAACTCTATGCCAAAAAAATCTGATAATCTTTTTTGAATTGGATGAACATTTACAAATAATATAAATTGTCCAAATTAACAGAAAAGTAAATAAAATACTTAACCAAATTTCAGAAAAAAAATTGAGCAACCCATCTATGAACTGTCTAAGACAATATCTCCAACACATGATGAATTTATAAGCGAATTTTGCCAAATGTTTGAACAAAAATTAATTCCAATATCATATAAATATTAAAAAGAGGTGTTCTACAAAGTGCTTTCATAATGCCCATATTATGGTGACGCCTAAATCAGAAAGAGGCAAAGTAGAGAGAAAATATAGATTAATTTCCCTAATGAATGTGGATGCCTGAATTTTAAATAAAATGTTAGCAAGGTGATTACTACAAGTTTTCATTAATATAATACATTATTAAAAGAATTAAATAGGAGAAGGCAAGATATTAGAAAATAAATCACAACCCATGAGGAGGCACAAAGGACCTCTTTTAAAAGAGGGAAAGAAAATAGGATTTGAAAACTAAATAAGTCTTGCTCTTGACATGTTTTTTTTATTTTTATTTTTTAGGTTTTTGCAAGGGAAATGGGGTTAAGTGGCTTGCCCAAGGCCACACAGCTAGGTAATTAGTAAGTGTCCGAGACCGGATTTGAACCCAGGTAACTCCTGACTCCAAAGCCGGTGCTTTATCCACTATGCCACCTAGCCGCCCCGCTCTTAACATATTTGACCCAAAGAAGGAAAACATGCCAATTGAATTTAAAAATTTATCTTTCTTTTGAGGGAAATGGTGTGGGGGGATGTAAAGGAAGGGGAAAGAAGGAGCTTACAAAAGGAAAGGGGGAAGTAAAAATAATAGTAAAGTTAAAGTTATAGTAAAAGTTAAAAATAAATAAAAGGAGAAAGGGAGGAGGAAAGGGAAGAAGGCTATTAGATTGAAGGACTGATTGAGAGAGACAGTAGCCATAAGCAAAACGCTTTTAGGAAGAAATAAGTGGAAAGGAGAGAGAAAAGAACAAATAGAGGGACGATAGGATGGAGGGAAATACAGCGTTAGTAATTATAACTGTAAATTTAAATGGAATGAATTCTCCCATAAATGGAAGTGGATAGTAGATTGGATTAAAATCCCAAATCCCACAATACATTCTTTTTAGAAGTCCATTTAAAGCAGAAAGATAGACCTAGTGTAAAGATAAAAGACCTTAGCAAAATACATTAAACTTCAGCTGAAGTAAAAAAGAAGGAATAGCAATTCTGATCTCAGACAAAGCAAAAACAAAAATAGACATAATTAAAGATATCAGGAAGTAAATTATTTGATTCTAAAAGATACTATAGGTAAGAAATTAGTATCAAAATTAAACTTGTATACACCAAGTGCTATGACATTCAAATTCTTAGGGAGAGTCCAAATGAATTGCAAGAAGACATAAACAGCAAAACTTTAAATATGGGGTACCTTGGTCTGCCTGTCTGAGAATTATATGAATCAGATCATAAAATGCACAAGAAACAAATAAAGATAAAGAAAATTTTGTAAAACTTAGATATAGTAGACCACTGGAGAGAATTGAATGAGAATAAAAAGAATATACTTTCTTCTCTTCAGTATATGGAACCTACACAAAAACTGACCATATATTAGGCATAATTCAAATGAAGAAATGCCTGAATAGTAATTTCATCCTTTTCAGATCATGATACAATGAAAAGGTACATGTAATAAGGGACCATGGAAAGATGAACTAAAATTATTATTTTCTAATTTTTAGGATTTTGCAAGGCAATGGGGTTAAGTGGCCCAAGGCCTCACAGCTAGGTAATTATTAACTGTCTCAGGTCAGATTTGAACTCAGGTACTCCTGACTCCAGAGCTAATGCTCTATCCACTGTGCCACCTAGCAGCCCCAATTGAAATTAATTTAAATCTTAATAACAATATTAATGAATAAGTGGATCAAAACTAAATCACTGAAATAATCCACAGAACAAGGACAATAATGAGACAATAATAATCATATAAAACTTGGTAGAATGAAGCCAAATCAATTATGAGGGTTTATTTCAAATCCCAAAATGCTTATAATAATACATTTGAGAAAGATAAGATCAATGAATGAGACATGCAAATAAAATTCTATAAAAAGAACAAATTAAAAATTTCCTATTAAATGACAAATTAGAAGTTCTGAAAATGAAAAGAGGAAATAATAAATTGGAGAATTAGAAAACTATTGAACTAAGAAACTTAAGTATTGGCTACATAAAAAGCAATAAAATAAACTTTTGATTATTCTGATTTAAAACAAAAGAAAGAAGAAAACCAAAATACTGTATCAAAAATGAAAACAACAAATTCTCCACTAAGAAGGAGGAATTTGAAGAAATAATTTTGCAGCTCTTTTACTCAAGTATTTGGCAATTAATTTGATAATCTAATTTAAAATGGATAAATATTTAGAAAAAAAATAAACTACCCAAATTAGCATTCTTTAATAATATCATTTCATATGACAAAACTGAAGAACAATCAATAATCTCCCTAAGAAAAAATTCCAGGGCATTATAGACTAAGAGTTTAATTCCTCCAAATATTTTATGCAAAGTTAATTGAAATTATATATAGACTATCTGAAAAATATAGCTGAAGAAGTTTTTTTCATTTCCTTCTATGACACCAATATGCGGCTGACACCTAAACCAGGATGAGTCAAAATTAGAAAAAGAAAATTATGCATCAATCACCTTAATAAATATAGATGCAAAAATGTTCAATGAAATTTTATCAAGGAGATTACAGCAAATTATTACTAAGTTAATACACCCTTATCAGGTTGGATTTAATCCAGGTTTGCAGGGATGATTCAATAGTAGGAAAATAATCAGCATTGTATATATTGTTCAATTAATAACAGTAAATCCATTATAATACAGATTTTCAAAACAATGCTATAAATTTCTATGAGAAAACAATATTGAATTTCCAGTTTATAGAATCCCTCCAAAGCTGACTCCTAATTTAGGACCAAGTAAGTGAATTCTTCTTTGCATGAAAATGTGTGTATTTAGCCACAGTGAAGTTTATTTGTAAATTAAATATTAAGTAATAATATATTGTGATTTTCTTGAGGGCAGAAGGAGGAAAATTAGGAAGAGAGGGGAAAAGGGGACAAGGAAGGAAAGAAAGAGGAGGACAAGAAGGGGAAGTGATGATGATGGTAATGTTGATAAAGAATGGGCAATCAGTAAAAAGCTTTAAATTGTGAACATTTCCTTAAATAGTGATAATTTGAACAAAGGTTGTATTCAAAGAAATTTGGTCATGTCTCATATCTATAGCTATTCTATATCTATAACTATACCATCTATATCTATATGAAATCAAAATAGCTAGAAGAATCATAATTCTAGAAATTAGAATGAAGAAACCAAATGGGGTACAGGGAAAGAGAACTCATGATTTTTCTTTTGGCTTACTTTTTCCACTACTTTTGATCAGACACAGACTTTAAGATTCCAAGGTTTTATCTTCACATGATTGTCTTAGTAGCAGTCAAGTAACGTCTTTACTAGGAGCCAAGGAAAACTAAATATGGACTCACAGTTATTGCAAGGAGCTCAGTAAGTGCACTTTGCACAAAGTAGGTTCTAGAAATTATTTCCCATATTATAAATTACAGTGTTCATTCTAAACTATGTTCTGCAGAACAGAGTACAATGAGTCAGATGTAGTCTGATAGTGACAGTTTGTCTGAGCTATCACTTTTCTCCTCCTTCTAATCATATCTCATTTAATGAAGCACAAGAACAAATAAAAAGATATTCAGTAGTTAGAATAACAGCTCTATAGATAATCCCTTAAAAACCTTCACGACATCTTCTTTAGTATTGTTATTTTTAATGATAATAATATTTTTTTTATAATTATTAATAATATAAAAGGAAACTGAGTAGTGGAGACATATTTACACTTCTATTTTGGGGGAGAGATTAGACTGGTGGATAGCTAGAACTCCATAGTACTTGGGGGGTACTTTGTTTAGAAATAACATTACAATTATCTAAGTTGATCTTCACAGCAACCCTGGGAATTTGGTTGCCTTAAAAACTTTATTGATTAAGAAAAAGAAAGAAATAGAAGTTAAATAATTTCTTTACTATCATGTGGTTAGTCACTTCTTAGCAATGTAAATATTTTATGTCAATTAACATCCCTGCCTCAGTTTCTTTCTCTGTAAAATTGAGACAATAGCATGAATATCACAGGATTGCTGAGAAAATAAAATTAGACTATATTTGTAGAACACTTTGCAGTCTTTAAAGTTATTGTATCTATCATATTTTCTTCTTATATCAAATGGTAGTATAATGACAATAATGACTAACCTCTACATACAGTCCAAATATTGCTATTATGATACATGTACAATATATACATATAAAAGTGCATATGTTGATATGTACATAAACATATAGATATCTAGGAATTTAGAGATTATGATAAAAGCTATAAAATCAATTTTGGAGGTACATCAGAAAACATAAGTATTGCGGTGGCTAGATGGTGCAATGGATAGAGCACTGGCCCTGGAGTCAGGAATACTTGAGTTCCAATCTGGCCTCAGGCAATTCATAATTTCCTTAGCTGTGTGGCCTTGGGCAAGTCACTTAACCCCATTGTCTTGCAAAAAGACAAAACAACATCAAAGACAAAAACCCTAAAAAAAAACATAAGCCTTAATTCACTATTAGTGGAGTTATGAACTTGTCCAATTATTCTGCAAAGCAATGTTTGTTTATGACAAGAAATAATAAAATTTTCAGCTTTTTGATGCAGAAATTTGATTGCTAAGAGATTTACTTTAAGGATGTCAAAGACTGAATCAAAAACATACCAAAGTATTAATAATAGAACACTCACATTATCAATTAATTGTTAACACATGAAGTTACTAAGTGGGACTAAACAGTTATTAAGCACAAATAAAGAGAGAAGAAATAAATTTGGGTCACTGAGAACAATCCAAAGGTAGGTAGGTATGATCCTGCAACCTTTCTGACATCCTAGGAAAGTCACACTTTCATGACATCCTATAAATGTGTTAATTCATAATTTGAATAAATTTGAATATAAAGAAAAATCATGCTCCAAAGTCCAAAATGAGGGATTTTCTTTTTTTTCTGAAGATTTTCTTGACGTATGCACTTGATCCAAATTTTCAAATTTTCCTGTGAATGGAAAAGCAGTGAATGTTATGTAAAACAGAATCTATAAATGTGCAAGTAAATGAAATACAAGGGAAGTTGTTGCCACAAAAGTTCTGGGTTGGACAATTGTATAAATATGTCCCATGAATCTACATTCTTGGTGAATGCATATTTTTCAATTTGCACCCCCCCCAAAAGAACATAGAGACTATGGTGCTTATAAGGTCTTTCTAAGTCTTTGCCTTGATGGTGCTGAGATTTTCATCCTAATGTCGTTGTCTATGATTGTAGTAGCCAAATATGGACTTGTCAGAGGCATTTCTGCATTCCACAGTTAAGATATTCATTGTGTCTCTTTTATCTTTTTGTGGAATTACTAATTTTCATGTGAAACTTTGTACTTTTATTTTGATGCTAGTCTATTTCAGTGCTCATACAAGTGATATCACAGTGGTGGTTAACTGTACATTAATCTGTATTGCTATATTTCCCTCTTCCCCTTCTCTAAAACAGCCATCTTGAATTGTCTCTGCATATATATTTTATAATTTAAATGCCCAAGTTTAAACTTGGTGAAGAAACAAATTATTGCTCATTTCTTGGTATAGTTGAGTGACTATTTGTGTACCACTCCTTTCTCTGTCTCTTCTCAAATCTTCCTCTCTCTTTCTCTCTCCCTCTCTCCTCTCTGTTTCTGTCTTTCTGCTTTTCTTTCTCTCAATTTCTCTTCCTTATATCTCTAGGTCTCTGTCCCTCTGTCTCTTTCTTTATATCTGTTAGTCTGTCTCTATATGCAGTTGACCTCTGATGCCCAAGAAGACCTTGATTACATTTTTTTCTTCCTTCCTTCCTTCCTTCCTTCCTTCCTTCCTTCCTTTTGTTCTTTCTTTCTTTTTCCCTCTCTCTCTTTCTCTTTCTGCCTTCCTTCCTTCCTTCCTTCCTTCCTTTTGTTCTTTCTTTCTTTTTCCCTCTCTCTCTTTCTCTTTCTGCCTTCCTTCCTTCCTTCCTTCCTTCCTTCCTTCCTTCCTCTCTCTCTCTCTCTCTCTCTCTCTCTCTCTCTCTCTCTCTTTCTCTTTTTCTTTGTTTCCCTTTCTTTCCTTTCTGTTTTTCTTTCTCAAAATGGCTAACTTAGAAATGTTTTGCATGATTGCACATCTGATATTGCTTGTCTATTCGAGGAAGAGGGAGGGAGAGAATTTGGAACTCAAACTAAAAAAGGAATGTTAAATGGTTTTATTGAATGTTATTAAAAATAATAATAAACTAATTTATTTAAATAACCATTGCTCCCTTGTTTGAAGCAATCTTTCCAAACTTAAAACAAAGTCAGAAGCCTTTGCTTCTTGTTAGTTGCTAATTTGTGAACAAGATGGGAAAGGACGTAGAAATTCCATAAGAAAACAGTAAAGTTCCTGCTTTCAGGAGGTCCAGATTTTAAATAGGACATTCAATGAATTAAAGTGACTGATTTCATGGGAGATGCAGAAGTTCATCTTGTACTTAGGGGCTGGAACACAAATAAGCAGCAAGGATAGTCACTGAGGAATGCAGGAAAATCTGGCAATGTCAATAATCACAGAACGGTGATTTTTAAGTAAAGAGGCATGCCTCTAATGGTCAGGGTGGAATGGATCTTTGGGTTACATTAGGAATATCAGGAAATGGAGTATGGATCTGGACAAGAGAAATTTATTTGAAGAACTGAAAATTTTCTGCCTTGTAATGATGGAGGCAAGCAGTGGAGCTGATAGTAGGAAGTAGGGTTTCCCGTAGCTGTCTATTCTACTTTTATTGCTATTTTACGATCAAATAATTCCTATATCATTGAGGCAAATTCAGAGATATGCTAAAAAAAGAAATTAAATAAGAATGTGTTTCATATGCATGTGTATATTTGTGTATATATCTGATCTTACATGATATATGGCTAAGAGCTGGAGGGATTATTATACATATACACTGAGATTGTTATTAAGAAAACTGGATTACTTAGCTTTCATGTATATTTATGATTTCATGGATGTAAACAATACAAAATTTGGTGGAAAAATTCCTAATCATTAATCAACAAACATTTATTACCCTTAGCGTGAATGGATATCAAAAACTAATTGTGATCCAGTCATAGGGCTTTTAAAAAGTCTATTGCTTTATCGGGGGCGGCTAGGTGGTGCAGTGAATAGAGCAGCGGTCTTGGAGTCAAGAGTACCTGGTTTCAAATCTGACCTTAGACACTTAAAAAAATACTTAGCTGTGTGTTCTTGGGCAAGTCACTTAACCCTATTGCCTTGAAACATCTGAAAACAAAAAAAAAAAAAAAAGAAAAAAAGACTATTGCTTTATCCAAGGTCAAATTGTTAGTGTGATAGAAGGGAACCTTGAAACCAAGTCTTCTTAGCTTCAATGACAGCCTCTAGTCACTATGTATATTTTTAAAAGAATAATGGATTTTCAACTCAGGAGCACCTAAGGATTGGGAAAGTCTTCTCACTTATGTGACAAGGGAGGAGACTGAGGACCTGATTGTATAAACCCCTTGTCCAAGGTCCTCTAGAAAGTGGAGTGTGAATTTGAACCTATGTCCTCTGACTCCAAATACAGTCCTCTTCCCATTACATTAAAGTTGTCTCCTCTTTCGCTGGCAATTTATGAATGCATGACACATGATTTCATTATGGAGAAAATGTTACCTCAGAATGGTTAAAAACTTAGTCCCTCATATGTTCAAATATTTGATTGCCATACTATTTGTGGTTTAGCCAAAATGGACAAAAGTAGAAATATTAGAGGTAGGTAAAACATCATTCCTTATGAATGAACCAATGCAAAGACTTGCCTTCACTGCTCAGAGACTTATTTGTCATCTTTGCCTTAAAATCTGTAAGGGGAAAATATGAGGGGGGAAAAACACAATTATCAATATTTTCTTACATATGAAATATTTGGAAATAAGTTTTCAAAACAAGAAATAGACAGATTTTTCTCTCCCTAAGTGTTTTGCGAAGAAAGTTTTTTTTTTTAATTTTCATAACCACTCCTTAGTTCATTTTCTAACACACAGTAGCCCATATAATTTTTTGACTTTACCTGAAGAAACTCTGAGGCTACTGAAAAGAAACCTTTCAGAATTCAGTATATGTCCTTCTAATAATGACATTTATAAGGGGAATGCTTCTTACCAGAGAGGAGAGAGTCATTGAAGACCCAATTTTTTTTTCCTTTATGATTTTTTTCCCAGGTAAAGGCAGCTCTGGCACAATCTGAAGTTGCAAAAGTTGAGTTAATTATTTCTTGCTGTAAGTGATGTCCCTCAGTCCCTTGGAGGTTGAAAGTTCATTCCCCAAGTTCATAAACTTTGATGCAATTACTATAAATACTTGATTGACCAGAAGAGACAGTTAGCTCTAAGGATAGGAGTGGATAAGGAGCTTGGGGTGAGAGAGGGATGGGGCCCCAGAGTTGTTACTACCTGAGTTCCAAAAAACCTTTGGTTCTTGTAGAAATTTTAAGATGTGATCAGAAAAATAGTCTCAGTTCCTATCCTAGCAAGAATAAGAATCTATTTTAGCATCTCTTTTGGAAAGGAGCCTGAGGACAAGGACTGGGCAGTGATCCCAGATTGTAGAAAACTTTTTGGTTTCTATTTTTGGAACAGACAGAAGTTGCAACTTCTGAAGAACTTGGGATATTTCCACTAAGCTGCTTAGACCTGGCAAATGGAAGACTTGAAATGATTTATTTTGCAAAAGTGACTGTGTGAGTTTTGAATTTTTTTTATATTTTTCTACTCCTTACTCTTACTGCAGTAGTGTCAATACTGTCCCTGAGAGCATAAATATGTGCACATTTGTCTTTTGGGACAACAGAAGTCTATGCAAACATTTCCAAGATTCACAGATCTGGTTCACAATTCCATCTGTGACCCTAAATCACCGAACGTTTACTGCTAACAAAGAGGACTAAGAGGAAAGTGTGAGTTATCATCATTATTCTTATTAAATTTTTAATCATATTTCTGGCAGGTGTGCAGAAAAATAATGCTGGGATTAAATGCTATCGAGCTCTCATTCTCTTTGTTCAGTATTTTACCAACCAATGCAGAAATAGGTAAAAAAAATCTTGTTGTTGTTTTTAATTGAGTAAAAGGTAACATAAAGTTAAATTCTTAGTATGCTGTTAGTGACATTTATATTGCCTTATGTCTTATAAGCATATCATCTATATTGTTGAATCCATAGAAAAATATGATGATGATGAAGAGATGACTTATAGATGTAGTTGACACAGAAATGTCAATTTTGGCTTTGTGGAGTAATTATTTAGTGTATCAAGCGCCACAGTCAAGATCATTTCCCCAGATCCCTATATTTCCTTCAGAAACTAAAGGAGTTAGAGGGAGATGTATGTGTTTTCGTGGATTGGTTATTCTTCTTTTGTTGCCCTTTCTTGTCACCTTTGACCCTTTGGTGATGCTTTTGGGACAGAAAAGTAGTTCAAAGTTGTAATCTCCAAATAACTATCTAGGGGCAATTCTGTTTTACTGTGCTTCAGTCTTAGAGTACCTAAGTATAAAAAGGAGATACAGAAAGCTCAAAATATTCCTTAATAGCATATTTAAAATCACTTTTCCTCATCAGTTTCTTTTTTCCTGAGCCCTCTAATTAGAGACTTTTCCCCCCTTTCTGTAGTATTCACCATTTTCCTATTTAAAATTCTATCTTTGGCTTAAATACCACTTATTCTCTATTTCTTCCTAATTTTGTCATTTCATAGGTTAATGTCACACTGGGAAGACTTGCCTGCCTGCATTTATTTATCTATATAAAGGTAGAAGTAGAACATAGGATATAAAGGAAAATAAAAATCGAGAATGCAAAACCAGAATCTGTATTTCATAGATAACGACAAATCATTGCAAGATTGGAAAAGGGAGAGAACGGCAGAAGCAATGATTTAGAAAAAATTATCTTATCAATGAAAGAACGTATTTTACTAGTTTTCTGAATAACTGTAATCTGCTGACATCAAATAATTTAATGTTCCTGAATAGAGATTGAATTCCTCTGCTTCTCTCAATCTTCCTTTGCCTGCCTCTGACTCTATAACTTTGCTGTTTTTATCTGTCTTTGTATATGTATACTTTCCTTCTTCTTTGCCTTTTTCTTCTTCATGCTTGCAAAATGAACACACATTTGATAACATATGGATTTTGTGAAGTATATTATACATGTTTGCACATGTGTGAATGCATACATATAAAGAAATGAATAATTTTCCTATTCTTATTTTACTACCTCCAAACATCCCTGTCACCATCTCCTCTAGGCAATTGCCCAGCTGACCGAAGATGTTTTACTTATTAATTCTTTTTAAATCCAGGAAATATCAAAGCACATTCTACTTAGAGATGACTTTTTTGGTCAGCAAGACTACAGTCTCAAAAGAGGGTTGGAGGACTAATTGACTTTTAAAAGACTTTATAAAAAATTTTTTTGATATAGTATGGATTCCTTAATCTCTAATCTTTATTTTCCCTATCTGCAAATGAGAAAGATACACTAGATGTTTCAAAATATTCCTTTCAGCTTTCAATTTGTGATCCTAAATTTGTCAACTTAGCTACAGAATTGTACTTAGTTACTTCAACAATCAAACTCCTGGATTATTTGATTTTCCTTTTACCTTATCTTTCAGGGCTTGCCTATGTTTTCCCATTTCTCACTTTCTTCTTTTTATCTGTTTTCAGGGTGGTTCCTCTTTCTATCTTCCTTTGTTCAAGCATACAGGCATGCATACACATATACATATATATGAGATATGGAGATGTATGCACAAAATATGCATATGTATATGTATGTAAATCTATACATATAAACACATGTGTATATATGTAAACATTTTTCATCCTCTCCCTCCTTTCAGCAAATATGGTTCTGTTTATATTTTGGGGGTTCCCTATTCTCCAATTTAAAGGAAAATGAGTAGAAATATTCTAGTTCTTACAAATAACTAAAAATGAAAAATGTAAGTGTATTTTTCCCTTATGTCTTTTATTTCGTTTAATTTTCTGGGTATCTGTGATATCAAATAGATAAAATCTTTCCTTCCTGAATTAGTTTGGGAAGCATAAAATATTTATTGAAAATCTACTAAAAACACAGAATCTTTAAAACAGAAATAAATTTGTTTGGGGAATATTAATGGGGGCAGATATTGCTTTTGCCAAGTACCTCTGCCTTTGCTAATGATGCCTTTCTCTGAAACGAAATTGGTGAATCACAAATGCTCTCTTTTCTGAAACACTGTGATATAGAGGAAATACTATGAATCTGGGAGAATACTCAGGGATTCTTGAATCTGCTAACTCAATTGAGGAGCAATTTAAGTTAGTCTAATTATGCCTCAATTCCTCCAAAATGTATATGCAATAAAAGTGATGATACCTTCTCTAATTAAATCACTATAATGCATATAAATTCTGTTCGCAATACATATATAACACATACATGTAAAAGACACACACACACACACACACACATATATATATATATATATATATATATATATAAATATATATTTACATGTGTACAAGCATTTTCATTTTCCTTTCAGATAGAGAACAAGGTACATCATATTTTACCTAATGAATATTTAACAATGTATAAATTCTTAATTTACTGAAAGGATTGCGGGGACTAAAGTGGAGAATAGAAAAAATTTATCTGTATGTATGTATGCATCTCTGCAACCATATATCTCTAAGGATCTGTCTCTGTCTCTGTCTCTTTGTTTCTAGCTCTGTCTCTGTCTTTCTGTCTGTTTCTTTCTTTCTTTCTCTCTACCCTTCTCTATATATTGCTCTCCCTCCTCTTTCTATATATATACATATGTGTGTGTGTTTGTATGCATGCATGTGTGTGTAAATATATGAACAAAGAAAGATATAAGAGGAACTCTGAAAATGGGTGAGTAGAAGAAAGACAGAAAGGTAAAAAATGAGCAGATACTGAAAGAAAAGGGAAAAGGAAAATCAAATAGTCCAGCAGTTTGATTGTTGCAGTAACTAAGAACAGTTCCCCAGATAAATGCATAGGATCACAAATTTGAAGCTAGAAGAGATGTTTGAAATCATCTGGTGAAGCTTTCTCATTTGCAGATGGGGAAACTGGGACTCAGAGAGATTGAGAGATCCATCTTAGGTCACATGGGTGAGTTACTTTAAAAAGTCATGTCCCCTAATTGGCCCTCCACCACTTTTGAGTCTGTATTCTTGCTGATTAACAAAAAATCAAGAGATAATAGTAAACAATAAATATAACACCTTCTAGCAGCTGAACAATTATGTGGGAGATGATGACTGGGATATTTGAAGGTAGGAAAAATGAATAGGCAAAGTGTCTGTCCCTTTATCCATAGATTTTCTGTTTCCTTCACTGCTAATACAGCGGTACCTAACCTTAAGTAACTCCAACTTGGTCAGGAGAGAGGACTAAGCATGTGAGCCTGAAGTAGCTGCCTAATCTTTATAACACTGTGTAAAATAAACCCACAATGACAACAAGCAAGGTACAAATTAAAAGAAAAGATACTTGAACAAAATTTTCACTTGCAAACTATACGTATTATCCTTCTTTCCGCATTTATTTTTACAATTTGATCTCTCTGCTTCTATCTTCCAAATCTTTTTTTTCCTTTTACCCACATTCCTTTTTTTTTTCAAGACAAAGGGGGTTAAGTGGCTTGCCCAAGGCCACACAGCTAGGTAATTATATTAAGTGTCTGAGGCCGGATTTGAACCCAGGTACTCCTGACTCCAAGGCCGGTGCTTTATCCACTAGGCCACCTAGCTGCCCCAAATGCCACCTAGCTGCCCCACCACATTCTTCTATTTGGAACAAATCTCTTCTCCCTCCCTTCCTCTCTATTACTATTCCTTTCTGTTCTAGCCTTTTTCTTTCCATTTTTCCTTTCTTTCTTTCTTTCTTGCCTCCTTTTCTCCATTCTTTCCTTCATTTCTTCTTTTTCCCTCCCTCCCTTCCTCCCCCATTCTTTCCTTTCTTCTCCCTGCTTCTTTACTTACCTTCATTTTTCTCGCTTTCTCTTTCTCACTTCCTTGCTTCCTTCCTACCATCCCAACGTCCATCTTTCTGCCATTCTCTCCCTTTCTTTATCTCTCTCTCTTTCTCTCATTCTCTCTCTCCCTTTCTCTCTCTCTCTCTCTCTCTCTCTCTCTCTCTCTCTCTCTCTCTCTCTCTCTCTCTCTCTTCCTTCCTTCATTACGTTACTTCCTTCTTTCCTTTTTTCCCTTCCTCTCTTCTTGAATGTAACATTCCTCCTTGGAATATTAATCCATAAGAAACCTTTCACTCAATCTGTTTTTTTCGGTTTTTAGGAAAATTTGGATTCAATCTTTTAAACAGAGAAATGAAGTGAGTAATGATTAAAGATAATTATTTTAACTGGCCTTAGATTAATATAATTAAGTGGGATTATAGATTTGGAGTATTGAATGGTGCCTTTGAAATCTATTTGCTCATGTGTTATTACATTTTGATGAAACTGGAGCACATAGAGATTAAAACCTTGACTAATATCAAATACATAGTAAATGACAGATCAGAACTCAGACCTTCAGACTTACTTCAGAGTGAAACTTTCCTTGAGAAAAGAAAGGTGTACTGCAGAATTTATGTTAATATATATATATATACGTATATGTATATGTATATGTGTATGTATATGTGTATGTATATGTGTATGTATATGTATATATATGTATATAAATATATAGTTTTATATATATATATATATCAAGTTGTTTTTATTTTATAAGCAGACTTGTGATTTCAGCAGTAACAAGTCTTTTCTATGTAGAAGCACCTTATATTTTTTGTATTTGGTAAATCACTTTAGAGAGTTGCTGGGGGTCTGAGAGGATAATGATTTGCCCTTGGTTACACAGTTTAAATATATCAAAAATATTAGAACCCTGATCTAGCTGACTCTGAGAC
Source organism: Macrotis lagotis (assembly GCF_037893015.1). Lineage (NCBI taxonomy): Eukaryota > Metazoa > Chordata > Mammalia > Peramelemorphia > Peramelidae > Macrotis > Macrotis lagotis. Next base: position 301,744,929 of record NC_133660.1, on the reverse strand, counting down.
TTGACCCACTATTGAACTTCATGTTATGAAAAAGTTGAGTTCAATTCTTGTTTCTGACACATTCTAGCTCTATGACTTGGGTAGCATGTCCACGCATGTGTGTGTGTGTGAAAGGTTAACATAAATTCACATAAACATATGATGACATTGATTGTTAGAACAATCTTAAAACTTTGACCACCAAATATCTGGAATTTACAATATGGAAAGTGATAGATTCTGGCTGTCTTCTTCTCTCTAAGGCCAAGTCAACTGTGCATTTGAAGAGTACAATTAATTATATTAATATCAATGCTGAGATTTATTTCCTTCTGTTTGACTTTCCATGTTCTCCCATTATCCCTGCATTTCCATAGTTCATTCTTACATTTGGAATACATTCCATCCTCTTTTCTGTCACAAAGAATTCCTATGTAACTTCTAGTAAATATCTGTCAGTTATTAGTATGTTTGACTTTTAAAATGATTTGTATTATGTTGTGTATGTGTTGTATTTAGTGCATTGTGAATGTGTTACATTTCCTATCTATAAAGTAAACTCTGGGAGGACAGGGATGGCTTTTCACAAGGCCTTCAAATGTTTCATTTTTTAGTTGTTTTTTTTTTTTTATTTTACAAGGCAAATGAGGTTAAGTGGCTTGCCCAAGGCCACACAGCTGGGTAATTATTAAGTGTCTGTAACTGGATTTGAACCCAGGTACTACTGACCACAGGGCCAGTGCTTTATCCAATATGCCAACTAGCTGCCCCTTTTCATACATTTCTTTTAATCAATACCTGTTATTTCAACAGTGCAGTGAAACACCAGCATATAACCTAATTTAAACAATGCATATTATCAATTGCTAATAAGGTCATAAGAATAGTATTATACATTTATGAATTTAAGGAAGGAATCAACGAAAATCCCCTCTTTTTATATATGAGTAAACTAGGAAACAGAAAATTAATTGATTGGTCTAATCGTGTAAAAGCAATTACTGATATAGGTAGTACTTAAGCCCAGTCCCTCTGACTCCCGATGTAGTATTCTTTTCTAATACCATGTCATTTGGAGAATTGCTTAATGAATTAAGAGCTTCAGTGTTTTACTCAGATGATGTGAACATGTTTCTTTCTTAGCCCAAAGCCTTTATTCTTCCCACAATGAAACCCTGGTTCTAAGCTGGTAATTAGGAATATCTTAATGTATTTATTCAATTGAAATTGTTTTCATGATGCTTCCCTTTGAACTTTTTCCTATCGGTAATTCTCATTCGGATCCTTCCTCTATTCACAGAAATCATGAAAATACAGACCAATGTGACCGAATTTGTTCTCCTTGGACTGACGCAGGATCCAAAAATGCGGAAAATAGTATTTGCTATTTTCTTTGTTTTCTACCTTGCAACTATTTTGGGAAACATACTTATTGCTGTGACCATCAAGACCAGTCCTGCGCTTGGATCCCCTATGTACTACTTCCTTTCCTATTTGTCCTTTGCAGATGCCTGCTTTTCTACTACGACCGCCCCCAGACTCATCAGAGACAGTGTTTCCGGGAATCAGACCATCTCTTTCAATGATTGTATGACTCAAGTATTTGCAGCCCATTTTTTTGGCTGCATGGAGATTTTCCTCCTCATCCTCATGGCCTATGACCGTTATGTGGCCATCTGTAAACCACTGCGCTATTCTACTATTATAAGTCGCAGGGTCTGTGGCATATTGGTATGCTTGGCCTGGGTGGGCTCATGTATCCACTCCACTGCCCAAATCTTTCTTGCCTTAAGTTTGCCCTTTTGTGGTCCCAATTGGATTGACCATTATTTCTGTGACTTGCAACCGCTGTTGAGACTAGCCTGCACAGACACATATGTGGTAAATCTCCTCATTATCTCTAATAGTGGAGTTATATGTATGGTGAGCTTTGCATTACTGATCATATCCTACATTGTTATCCTGTATTCCCTGAGAAATCATAGCACAGAAGGGAAGAGGAAAGCCTTATCTACCTGTAGTTCCCATATCATTGTGGTCATTATCTTCTTTGTACCCTGCATATTCATATACACTCGACCCCCAACCACATTCCCTGTGGACAAGTTGGTGTCTGTATTTTACACAATTGACACCCCCTTACTCAACCCTTTAATATATACTCTGAGGAACAAGGATGTAAAAGATGCCATGAAGAAGTTATGGAGGAGATTCATAGGATCTTAGATGAGTGACCACCTAGCAAACAGTATATGAAAAACCTAATTCAGCTCCATATGAAGATAAAGGATTTGTTTTCACCATGAGGGGGCATACCTGAGAATAATTTTGAAAATCAAATAGCAATATTCACAACTTTATGTCACTGACTTTGTATCCAGATCTACTTAAAAGCTAGGAGATTGACCTTGATAGTCCTAATGCCAGTGTCAGTTAAACAGGGATATGAGACACCATGTGGTATGGTTGGAAATTGAAGTCCACCATGGATTTCCCTCTTTCTTTGTCTCTTTCTCTGTTTATGTCCTCTCTCTCTCTCTCTCTCTCTCTCTCTCTCTCTCTCTCTCTCTCTCTCTCTCTCTCTCTCCAGCAATGTAATATTAGAGTCTGAACAAGGAACAGATGAGGGAGAGATGGATAAGCTATATGAGATGATTCTACTCAGGGACAAAATTTCTTAAATCAAGACTGTCTGTCTTTGATTCTCTCTCTCTCTCTCTCTCTCTCTCTCTCTCTCTCTCTCTCTCTCTCTCTCTCTCTCTCTCTTTCTCTACTGTTTTTGAAAGTTAAGGTGGAACATATCAGTTTCTGTTATGGTGGGGTTGGGTGATGCTCTTTTCTTCTCACTGTCTGTGGGTATTCCTTGAGTTGCCTGATTACTGATAGAAAAATTTTCTCTTTTAAGAATCATTATTTATAATGTAAATAGAGATTAACCTCTCTTCTCAAGAAAGGTGGTTTCCCCCGTTATGTTGTTGGTGCCTGTGTGACCTTGGGCAAGTGACTTAACTTCACTGCTGGTCCAAAATGAGAGATTGGGTTACTTGGCATCTCCCTGTCTTTCCAGTCCTAAATCTCTGATCTTTTCCTATCTGTGATGCTCACTCCCCAGTTGGGGTTTGGGGTTGAGGAATAGTGTATGTAATTGCAACCATGTTTGAGATTAGGGTTCATTTTGTTAAACTAATTTTTCTTTTCTCTTTTCTAATTTCTTCTATGAAAGATAGCACAGTGGCAATAAGAACCTGTTGGTGCTGCTAACACATTGCCAGGTTTGATTATTTCTAGAGTGTTGAAAGAATATAAGACTGGGATGGCTATTTGGGGCTAAGCTCTGGTTGCCCCATTCTTGATACCTTTGGTTGTAGCTATTACTGGCAGGTGGCAAAGTCTTGCCAAAAGCAGCTAAGTTGATAAAGCGATAGCAAACTATTTCTTGGATCTAGAAAGCAAAATGATGTTCTGCAAGGGCTTGCCCTGGGGAGTGGTCAGAGAAGCATTAATGCTTTCTCCATGACAGATGGTAGGATGTCATTCTTAGAATGCAATGTAATTATTTTATTTTGCAGTCATGAGCTGCTGTTGTACTGGTTTGGTATCTCGTTGGCTTCATTGGTTTAATCTCTAATTTGCTTCTGTCTAACTTTGAAAATGCAACATTGGACCTGGAAAATTGATTCTAGTTGTCAGTCAGATGATGAGATTAGCCAAAGGGATGATACCACATACAATGTGAATTTAAGTCAATGTGAAGATTTAAGGAAAAAATGGTTTGTGTACCATGTAATAAAATGTACTTCTGGGAGAATAAATGTTTACGTGATATCATTTAAAAAAAAAAGATTGAATGGTCATTCCTTTCTCTTCCCCATATTGCCTACTAAAACAAACTATAAAATAAATAAAAATAGCATAAGCACAAAATTTAAAATGTTTGTTGTATAAGAGTGGAGGATAAGGTTTGGTGTATATGTTACTTATGAACTGACCAACTAGCATTTGATATTGTGATAATTCTAAAAACCATTCCATATACAGAGGAGAATGTCGTTACAAGAACTAGAGGGGATAATAAAAGTGCCATCAATATTTTAGACTTGGATGGGAACTTCACGACCATCAAATCAAAATTTCCCCAATTCTACATGAGAAAAGAGGGAGAGTCGCAAGGTCAGTATATGTTGGAAGAACAACTTAAACCACTTGTTTTTCCTACTCTGATACTGCCGAGCTTTGCCTGTCAATCCTCGAAAATTTGATTGAAAATTCTTCATTGTTTACCTCTAAGTCTCTGTCTTGGTAAGAAGGTTTGATTTTGTGGAATTTAGGCTCGACTCAGTAAGGAACTCACTTTTCAGGCCTTTTCAAGTCACCTAAAATGCACCTGCAGATGGAATTATAGCCCTTGCTTGCCTTGGAAGAATGAAGAGTCATCCTAGGTCTAGCTAAGCCACCCCATTGACCAAATAACCAATTAAGTGCGTTATATTTGGATGTTGATGTGATGCCAGGTATGCTTGGTGATGTTTCTTCATGTTTTTGCCAGTTATGGGGTTGGGAATTTAGGGAGCAATGTGGTGATATGCAATCACAGTACATATCAAAAATCTGAAATTCAATAAACATTTCTATTTAAAATTGCACATATTGTTTCATGGTGTCATTTGATTATTAGGAGGAATTGAATGCGGTTACTGCATCAGCTGATCTTTAAGACCACTTTAACACTGAAATCTAAAATTCTATACAGTCAAAAGTATTGTCTTAAAGTCTCATGTTTTGGGAAGACTGTGGCTTCGTGTCTATCCTATTTCCATCAGTTATATAATGAATTTAGCTCAAGCGAACAATAATATATTATTAAATTTTCTGCATGAGCAATTAAACTGCATAAATTTCCAAATGCTATAAATCACATCTCAATTCATTCTTTTTTTAGATTATCTGGACTTAAGAAAGCCATGGAAGATATATTACTACTGCAAATTAAACGTAAAAATCTGTTGTGTATAAGTATCTTTTCTCGCAGAGAGCTAGTTAATTATTTATCAGCACACTGCTGCCCCATTCAAGTCCATGAAATTGGAATTCTGATAATTAATAATAACTTTATTAACCACCTTAAGTCCCAGTTCCAAAAGTTTTATAAAAATTCCCAAGCTAAAAAAGCTTTGGGATAACCTATCTATTTCCCAGAAGGAAAGTTTTGAAGAATGGCATTTGATGAGACAAGGGATACGGTTAGTTTTCTGTACAACTTTCTTACGTAGTTCATTCTCAAAACCATGACTGATGTTAAAAGATCTTCATTTTCCAGAAAGGTTTCAATCAGTCCAGACCATAAAAAGCCATAAAATTCAAGTATTGTTCATGTTAATTTTGCTACTGATCTTACTAATTTCCTGGAAGGGAGAAGACATCTTCTGATTTGAAATCCAATTGAAATGAAGCAAAATTCAATTGTAGACATGAGATCATCAGATTGGCACATAGGTCTGTACTTTATATTCTCATAATAGACTCCACTTGAATACCTGTTTTAGTGACTAATAATAGTAATAATAATATATTTAAATAATATTAACAGCTAGAAATTATAAGATTTATAAATTATTTTATATGTTAATACACTTGATTCAAGAAAGGCTATGAGAAATGTTATCATAATAATCACTATTATTCTCATTTTACTGCTGATGAAACTAAGGCAGAAAGTTCAGTTTCTTTCTTCTGTTTTAAATTTTACTCTGGTCTCGTAACTAGTTAGCATCTGAGACAAGATTCAGAATCAGGTCTTCCTTACAACAAGTCCCAGACTTTATCCACTGTGCCAAAGTAGGTCACTTCTATAAAAGACTCTTTGAAGGTCACATTACTGAATCTGAGTAGGGAAAAAAAGACATCATCAGAAATAAAAGAATGAAATAAAATTAATCAGATGAAACACAAGACAATGTAATGTTAGTTAATGAGTTTAAGGAGAAAAAAATATCTTTTTAAGGCTTTAAATTTATTCTTATTAAAGATATTATTTGAGTTTTACAATTCCCCCCCCCAATCTTGCTTACCTCCCCCCCACAGAAAGCACTCTGTCAGTCTTTACTTTGTTTCCATGTTGTACCTTGATGCAAATTGGGTGTGATGAGAGAGAAATCATATCCTTAAATAAGAGAAGAGAAGTCTAAGAGGTAACAAGATCAGACAATAAAATATCTGTTTTTTTTCTAAATTAAAGGGAATAGTCATTGCACTTTGTTCAAACTCCACAGCTCCTTGTCTGGAAACAGGTGGTACTCTCCTTTGCAGACAGCTCAAAATTGTTCCCAATTGTTGCACTGATGGAATGAGCAAGTCCTTCAAGGCTGAACATCACCCCCATGTTGCTGTTAGGGTGTACAGTGTTTTTCTGGTTCTGCTTATCTCACTCAGCATCAGTTCATACAAATCCCTCCAGGTTTCCCTGAAATCCCATCCCTCCTGGTTTCTAATAGAACAATAGTGTTCCATGACATACATATACCACAGTTTGCTCAGCCATTCCCCAATTGAAGGACATTTACTGGATTTCCAATTCTTTGGCACCACAAACAGGGCTGCTATAAATATTTTTGTACAAGTAATGTTTTTACCCTTTTTCCTCATCTCTTCAAGGTATAGACCCAGTAGTGGTATTGCTTGGTCAAAGGGTATGCACATTTTTGTTGCCCTTTGGACATAGTTCCAAATACCTCTCCAGAAGGGTTGGATGAGTTCACAGCTCCACCAACAGTGTAATAGTGTCCCAGATTTCCCATATCCCTTCCAACAATGATCATTATCCTTCCTGGTCATACTGGCCAATATGAGATGTGTGAGGTGGTACCTCAGGGAAGTTTTAATTTGCATTTCTCTAATAATTAATGATTTAGAGCATTTTTCATACTTTGATCTCCTCATCTGTAAATTGCCTTTGCCTATCCTTTGACCATTTGTCAATTGGGAAACGGCTTTTTGTTTTAAAAATATGATTCAGTTCTCTGTATATTTTAGAAATGAGTCCTTTTTCAGAATCATTAGTTGTAAACATTGTTTCCCAATTTACTACCTTACTTTTGATCTTGAGTACATTGGTTTAATCTGTGCAAAAACTTTTTAATTTAATGTAATTGAAATTATCTAATTGGTTTTTGGTGATGTTCTCCAACTCTTCCTCAGTCATAAACTGTTCCCCTTTCCATAGATCTGACAGGTAAACTAGTCCTTGATCTTCTAATTTGCTTATAGTATTGTTTTTTATGTCTATGTCCTGTAACCATTTGGATCTTATCTTGGTAAAGGGTGTGAGGTGTTGGTCTAATCTAAGTTTCTTCCACACTAACTTCCAATTATCCCAGCAATTTTTATCAAAGAGAGAGTTTTTATCCCAATGGCTGGACTCTTTGGGTTTATCAAACAGCCAATTACTATAATCCTCTCCTGCTTTTACACTTAGTCTATTCCACTGGTCCACCACTCTATTTCTTAGACTATGCCAAACAGTTTTGATGACTGATGCTTTATAATATAATTTTAGTTCAGGTAGGGGTAAGTCACCTTCTTTTACACTTTTTTTTCATTAAGCTCCTGGCAATTCTTGACTTTTTATTTCTCCATATGAGTTTACTTACAATTTTTTCTAACTTTAAAGTAATTTTTTGAATTTTGATTGGTAGGGCACTAAACAGATAGTTTAGTTTTGGTAGAATTGTCATTTTTATTATATTAGCTCTACCTATCCATGAGCAGTTGATATTTGCCCTGTTATTTAAATTTGATTTAATTTTTGTGAGAAGTGTTTTATAATTGTTTTCAAAAAGATTCTGAGTCTGTTTTGGCAAATAAACTCCCCATTATTTTATATTGTCTGAGGTTACTTTGAATGGGATTTCTCTTTCTAGCTCTTCCTGCTGTATCTTGCTAGACATATATAGAAAAGTTGAGGATTTGTGAGGGTTTATTTTATAACCTGCAACTTTTCTAAAATTGCTAATTGTTTCCAGTAGTTTTTTTAGATGATTTCTTGGGAATTCTAAAGGTAGACCACCATGTCATCTGTGAAGAGTGAAAGTTTTGTCTCTTCCTTCCCAATTCTAATTCCTTTGATTTCTTTTTCTTCTCTAATTGCTGATGCTAACATTTCTAATACATTATTGAATAGTAGTGGTGATAGTGGGCACCCTTGTTTCACCCCTGATCTTATTGGGAATTGCTCTCTAGTGTTTTTAATAGGAATGGATTTTGTATATTGTCAAAAGCTTTTTCAACATCTATTAATATGATCATATGATTCCTGATAGGTTTGTTGTTGATATAATTGAGTATACTAACAGTTTTCCTAATATTGAACCAACCCTGCATTCCTGGAATAAATCCTACTTGATCATAATGTATTATCCTAGTGATGACATGTTGTAATCGTTTTGCTAAGATTTTATTTAGGATTTTTGTATCTATATTCATCAGGGAGATAGGTCTATAATTTTCTTTCTCTGTTTTAACTCTTCCTGTTTTAGGTAACAGTACCATATTGGTTCCATAGAAAGAGTTAGGCAGAGTTCCATCTTTCCCTATTTTTCCAAAGATTTTATATAGGATTGGAATCAATTGTTCCTTAAATGTTTGGTAGAATTCACTTGTGAATCCATCAGGCCCTGGAGATTTTTTTTAGAGTGTTCAGTAATGGCTTGTTGAATTTCTTTTTCTGAGATAGGGTTGTTTAGGTATTTAATCTCTTCTTCATTTAACCTTTTTCATTTATGATACTAGCAATTTGGTTTTCTTTCTTTTTTAATCAAATTGACCAGAGATTTATCAATTTTATTGTTTTTTCCATAATACCAACTTTTGGTTTTATTTATTAATTCAATAGTTTTTTGCTTTCAATTTTATTAATTTCTCCTTTAATTTTTAGAATTTCTAATTTGGTATTTGATTGGGGATTTTTGATTTGTTCTTTCTCTAATTTTTTTAGTTGCATGTTTAGTTCATTGATTTCCTCTTTCTCCAATTTATTCATATAAGCATTTAGAGCTATAACATATCCCCTGAGAGTTGCTTTCAATTCATCCCATAGGATTTGGTATGCTGTTTCATTATTATCATTATCTAGGATGAAATGGTTAATTCTTTCTATAATTTGTTTTTTGGTCCACTCATTTTTTAAAATGAGTTTACTCAGTTTCCAATTTGTTCTGGGTCTATATCTGCTTGGCCCAATATTGAATATGACTTTTATTGCATTGTGATCTGAGAAAGATGTATTCACTATTTCTGCCTTTCTGCAGTTGATCACTAGGTTTTGATGTCCTAGTACATGGTCAGTTTTTGTATAAGTTCCATGTATTGCAGAGAAAAAGGTATATTCCTTTTTATCTCCATTCAGTTTCCTCCATAAGTCTACCACATCTAAGTTTCCTCACAATCTATTTACCTCCCTAATTTCTTTCTTGTTTGGTTTATGATTTGATTTATCTAGATCTGATAGCAGGAGGTTTAGGTCTCCCACTAGTAGAGTTTTGGCTGTCTATGTCTTCCTGTAGTTCTTTCAGCTTCTCCTCTAAGAATTTGGATGCTGTCCCACTGGACACATATATATTCAATATTGAAATGACTTTATTGTCTATGGTATCTTTTAGGAGGATAAAGTTTCCTTCCTTATTTCTTTTAACGCTATTTTTGCTGTTGCTTTGTCTGAGATAAGTATTGCTACCCCTGCTTTTTTTTTTACTTCAGCTGAAGCAAAATATATTTTGCTCCAACCTTTTACAATGCATATATATATATATATGTATATATATACATATATATATGTATATACATATATATATATATATATATATATATATAAATATATATATATATATATATATATATATATATCTGCTTCAAATGAGTTTCTTGTAAGCAGCATATTGTAGGATTCTGGTTTTTAAGCCACTCTGCTATTTGCTTGCATTTTAAGGGAGGGTTCATCCCATTCACATTCAAGGTTATGATTACTTTATTGCCCTCTGTGCTATCTTCCCTCTGTTTGTATTTTTGCCCCTTTCCCCTACTTTTATCCATATTCCCCAGTCATTTGTTTCTGAAAACAACCCCCTTCAGTGTGTTTGCTCTCCTATATCACACCCTCCCTTTTCTTTCCCCTTTCCCTTTTTCCCTTTTCCCTTCCATTCCTTTAGTTATTTCTCCTGCCTCCCTTCCCTTTCTCTGCTCCCCTACCCTTTCCCCCTTTGATTACTTCAAAGGTTAGATGTTTTATAAGTTAACTGAGTATGTGTAGTTTTGATGACTACTGCTTTGACGTATAGATTTGTATCTGTTAGAGCAAGGCCATCTTCCATTATATTTTTTCCCATTAATTTCCTTGTCATTTTACATGTTTTGTTGCTGCAGATGAATTTTGACACTATTTTTTCTAGCTTGTTAAAATAATTATTTGGTAGTTTGATTGATATGGCATTGAAGAATTTAATTTGGGTAGAATTCTCATTTTTATGATATTAGCTACACTTATCCATAAGCAATTGATATTTTTTCAATTTTTTATATCGAATTTATTTGTGTGAGAAGTGCTTTGCAATTGTGTTCATACAGTTTCCAGCTTTGTCTTGTGATTCCCAAGTATTTAATGTTGTCTACAGTTAATTCAAATGGAAGGTCTCTTTCTATCTTTTGTTCTTGGGCTTCATTGTTCATATATAGAAATGCTGATGATTTATGTGGGTTTATTTTATATCCTGCTACTTTGCTGAGTATGTTAATTGTTTCAAGGACTTTTTTAGATGATTTTCTCAGGTTCTTTATCATTTCATCTGCAAAGAATGAAAGTTTTGCTTCCTCATTGACAATTCGGCTTTCTTGAATTTCTTTTTCTTCTCTTATTGCTACTGCTAGCATTTTTAATACTATATTAAATAGTAATCCTGATAATGGATATCCTTATTTCACACCTGAATTTATTAGAAATGCTGTGAGTTTATTCCTATAAAATATAATATTTGTTGATTTTTAGATAGATTTTATTATTTTATTATTTTTATTATTATTTTACAGAAAACTCCATTTATTCCTAAACTTTCTAGTGTTTTGATTAGGAATGTATGTTGTATTTTATTAAAGAATTTTTCAGCATCTATTGAGATAATCATATGATTTCTGTTGGTTTTACTGTTGAAATGTTTAATTATGCGGAGTGGTTTCCTAATCTTGAACCTTCCCTGTTATAAATCCAACCTGATCATGGTGTATTATCCTGGTAATAACTTGCTATATTCTCTTTGCCAAATTTTTATTTAAGAATTTTACACCAAAATTCATTACAGAGATTAGTCTATAATTTCCTTTGTCTGTTTTGATTCTTCCTGGTTTAGGTATCAGCACCATGTTGGTATCATAAAACATATTTGGCAGAATTTCTTAGTCTAATATTTTTTAAATAGTTTTTGTAGAATAGGAATTAATTTTTCCTTAAATGTTTGGTAGAATTCTGGGGTGGCTAGGTTAGCATAGTGGGTAGTGCAATGGCCGTGGAGTCAGGAGTACCTGAGCTCAAATCTGCCCTCAGTCACTTAATAATTACCTAGGTATGTGGCCTTGGTCAAGCCGCTTAACCCCATTTGCTTTGCAAATATTTAAAAAAAATCAAATAATCTAACCACGATTGATGATACCTGATTAATAATATTAGAGCAATACATAACAACAAGGGAAATGGCACAAAGATTTATAATTTTAGTTGGAAAAGAAGAATGTGAATGCTGAGTAATTTCTATTCAATAGATTTAGCCCAGTGAGGGAATAAGTTATATTCCCATTTGGGTTTAAAAATCTAACTTGATCTACAGGGAAGGGAGTTACTGGGAAAGGGAAAGATGAAGGAAGAGGGGCCTGATAAAAAGGAATGGAAGGTGTAAGTGAAAATAAACAGAAAGTTAGATTTTTAAATTAAAAGTCAATGAGGAAAGGTAGAAAAGATTTTGTGAAGAGGAATGAGAGGAAAGGGATAAATATAACTAGAGAAAGATAGCACGGAGAGAAATTCAGAATTATTCATCTTAACTATAAATGTCAATGGGATGACCTGTCCCATAAATAGAAATGATTAGCAGAATGAATAAAAACCAACGTCTTACAATATGTTGTTTTCAAGAAACACATTTGCACCCAAGACTTACACACAGGATAAAAGGAAAAGGTGGAGCAAAATATATTATTCCTCAGAAGAAGTAAAAAATCTGGGGTAGCGATACTAATTTGAGACAAAATAAAAGCATAAATCAATCTCATGAAAAGGGACAAGGAAGGAAACTACATCTTCTTAAAAGGGACTCTAGATAATGAAGTTATATTATTACTAAACCTGTATGCACCTAGTGTTATAGCATCCAGATTCCTAGAGGATAAGCAGAGTGAATTATAAAGAGAAATAGAGAGCCTAAGTTTAACTTCAATCTCCCTCTCTCAGAACTAGATAAATCTAGCAACAAAATAAATAAAAAGGGACTTAAGAAGGCGAACGAAATCTTAGAAAACTTAGATATGATAAATCTCTGGAGACAACTTAATGGGGATAGGAATGAATATAACTTTTTCTCAGCAGTATATGTCACCTTCACCAATATTGTCCATGTATTAGGTCACAAAAACATTAAACTGAAATACAGAAATTAAATAAACACTTCTCAGATCATGATGCAATAAAAATTACTTGTAATAAAGCATCAGGGAAAAATAAAGCAAGAAAAAATTGGAAATTAAATAACTTCATATTATATAATTGGTAGACCAAACAACAAATAACAGGAATAATCAATAATCATATCCAAGAAAATGATAATAATGACATTTGATTAAAATTTATGGGATACAACCAAGGCAATTTGGAAGAGAAACTTTATATCTCTAAATACTCATATGAATAAAATAGAGAAAGAGGAGATCAATGAACTGGGTATGTGAAAGCTAGGAAAAGTACAAATTAAATACTAAATTAGAAATTCTGAAAATCAAGTGAGGTATTAATAAAATGGAAAACAGGAAAACCATTGATCTCATATAGAAAACTGAGTTGGTTTTATGAAAAATCATTAATATGACAACCTTCTTGTAAATATGATTAAAAAAGAAAGAAAATAACCAAATTACCACTATCAAAAATGAAAAGGGTGAACTGACCACCAATGAGGACAAAACTAAAGTGATAATTATGAGTCAAACTATGTGCCAATAAATTGGACAACTGAGTAAAATGGATGAATATTTACAAAACTACAAACTGCTCAGATTAAAAGAAGAGGGAATAATTATTCTAATAACCCCATTTCAGAAAAAAAAAAGTAATTGAGAAAACCATAAATAAATTCCCTAAGGAAAAAGTGTCCAGATCCAGAAGAATTTGCAAGTGAATTTTACCAACATTTAAGGAAAAATTAATTGCTATTCTACATAAACTATTTTAAAAAATAGAAGAGTAAGTAGTTCTGCCAAAATCCTTTCATGACAGCAACATGGAACTGTTACCTAAATCAAGAAGAACCAAATCAGACAAATAAAATTATAGACCAATCTCCCTAATGAATATTGATACAAAAATCTTAAATAAAATTTTGGCAATGAGACTATCACAAGTTATTACCAGGATAATACACCATGATCAGTTTGGATTTCTAACAGGTAGCCAGGGATGGTTCAACATTAGAAAAACACTCAACATTTTTAAACATTTCAGTAGTAAAACCACCAGAAATCATATGAATATCTCAATAGACGCTTTAAAAGTCTGTAATAAAACACAACATACATTCTTATTAAAAACACTAGAAATTTTAGAAATAAATGGAATTTTCCTTAAACATAATAAAGAGTATCTATCTAAAACATCAACAAATATTATATTTAATAGGAATAAACTGAGAGAATTTCCAACAAATTTATGTGTGAAATAAGGATACCCATTATCACCCTTACTATTCAATATAGTATTAGAAATGCTAGTAGTAGCACTAAGAGAGGAAGAAGAAATTAAAAGAATCAGAGTTGGCAATGAGGAAGCAAAACTTTCACTCTTGGCAGATGAAATGGTGGTATACATAGAGAATCTAAGAAAATCATCTAAAAAACTCCTTGAATCAATTAACAAACTCAGCAAAGTAACAGGATATAAAATAAACCCACATACATCATCAGCATTTCTATATATGAACAACAAAGCCTAAGAACAAAATATAGAAAGACACATTCCATTTGAAATAACTATAGACAACATTAAATATTTGGGAATTTCAAGACAAATTTGGAAACTGTATGAACACAATTACAAAGCTCTCCTCTCTCAAATAAAGTCTGATTAAAGTAAAAGGAAAATGTCAAATGTTCATGGTTAGGTCGAACTTATATAATAATGATGGCAATTATACCCTAATTAAATTCCTTATTCAGTGCCATACCAATCAAATTACCAAATAACTACTTTACTAAGCTAAAAAAATAGAAAGAAAATTCATTTGGAGCAATAAAAGGGCAAAAATAAAAAGGGAACTGATGAAAAAAATGTAAAGGACGTTGGCTTAGTTCTTCCAAATCTCATCCAATACAATAAAGCGGCAGTCATCAAAACTGACTGGTACTGGTTAAGAAATAGAGTAATGAACCAGTGGATTAGGATAGGTTCAAAAGAAACTACAGTAAATGTATACAGTGATCTACTATTTGACACACCCAAAGACATCAACTTCTAGGATAAGAACTCCCCATTTGACAAAAATTCATGGGAAAATTGAAAATAGTGTGGCAAAAACTAGGCATAGATTCACATCTCACACCCTATACCAAAATAAGACCAAAATGGGAACAGGATTTAGAAATAAAGCACGATACCATTGATAAATTAAAAGTCCAAAGTGCTCTATCTGATCTATGAAAAAAAAGATAAATTTATCACCAAATAAGATTTAGCACAAATTATAAACGGCAAAATCATGAATTATTTTGACTATATTCAATTTAAAAATGTTTTGCACTAATAAAATCAAAGCTTCCAAAATTAGAAGAAAAGCAGAAAATTTTGAAACAATCTTCACAACCATGAATTCTGATAAAGGTCTCATTTCTCAAATATGAAGAGAATTTATATTTACATCTATACGGTCACCACTCATTCCCCAGTTTATTAATAGTCAAAGGATATGAACACAGTTTTCAAATAAAGAAAGTAACGCTATTTATAATCATATGAAATAAAATGCTCCAAGTCATTATTGATTTGAAAAAATTCAAATTAAAACAACAATGAGATATCATCTCACACCTATTAGATTAGCCCAGATGAGAAAAAGAGAAGCTGATCAATGTTGGAGAGGTTGTGGGAGGATTGGGACATTGATGCATTGCTGGTGGAGTTGTGAACAGATCTGACTTTCTGGAGAGCAATATGGAACTATTCCCAAAGAGCAATAAAACTGTTCATTCCCTTTGATCCAGCAATTCCAATTCTAGGATTATATTGAGAAGAAATTGTAAAAAAGTGGGAAAAGTCCCACATGTTCCAAAATATTCATAGCAGCTCTTTTTGTAGTGGCAAAGAATTATAAATTGAGGGGATACCCATTAATTGGGGAATGGCTAAAAAAAGTTATGGTACATGAATACCATGGGATACTATTGTTCTATAAGAAACCATAAATGGTCAGACTCTAGAGTAGCATGGAATGACTTGTGAGATTTGATGCTGACCTAAGGAAGGAGAACCAAGAGAACAATGTCCAAATAAATAACAACATTGTGAGATGGAACAACCTTGAAGGAAGCAGCTCCTCTCAGCAGTCTAGAGAGCTGAGACAACTGTATTAGATTGGTGATGGACTATATTATCCCCTTTTAGAAGAAGAAAAATAAAACAAAACAAAACATATGCAAAAAACAACCTTTCAGAAGCTACTGATCAGTTTAAAAAATCTGTATGCATGTTTACCAAAATATGTTTGTACAATGCTAACCTAACTGTTTCTTGCTGAGGGGAGTGGGGTAGGAAGGGAAGATGGAGGGAAATTTTTTACTTTGGACATATGCATATTCAAATGGATGAAAATAAAAAAGTAAGTAAAAAATTCTGAGAGAGGTAGATTGAGGTCCACCACCAGAATAGTTTTTTCATCTCTCTCTTTCTATAATTCATTTAGTTTCTCTCTTCTAAGAATATAGATACCATTACTCTTGGAGTATATATGATTAATATTGAAATTATTTCATTGTCTTTGTTAGTGTTTAGACGGATATAATTTCTTACCTTATCCCTTTGAATGAGATTTACTTTTGCAATTACTTAGTCTGAGCTAAGGATTGCTATTACTGTTTTTTGTTTTGTTTTGTTTGTTTGTTTTTATTTCAACTGAAGCGTATTATAATCAGTCCAGCCTTTTACTTTTACTCTGTGTGTAACTCTGTGCTTCAAATGTGTTTTTTATAAACTACATGTTATAGTATTATAATTTTTAATGCACTCTTCTATCTATTTCCATTTTATGAGATAGTTCATCCCATTTACATTCATAGTTATAATTTTTAACTCTTTATTACTCTCCATGTTTTCTTCCCTCTGTTTATAGTATTTTCCTCCTTTTATCCACCTCCCTCAATCTATCCCCCTTCTGTTAGCCATCCTCCCTTATTTTCATCATTTACGTTTCATCGTTCTTCCTTCCCTCTCTTCTATCAGTCCCTCTTTCCCTTTACCCTCACTCTCCACTCTTCTAATAACTGAAATGGAAGACACATTTCTAAATGTGACTGAGTGTATCTGTTATTCTAGTTTTGAACCAAATCTGATGAGAGTATGAGTCCATCCCCACCTTCCTTTACTATGCTTATAATACATACTTTGTGCCTCTTCATGTGATATAATTTACCAGATACTGTCTCCCACTTCCTTCTGTCTTATTATAACCCCTACATTATTTATGTCTTTTTTTCAATCATTTCATCAAGATCAACTTAGGACTGTACCTTCAACCCAAGTGTACTCCCTATAATATTATTATAATTCTAAAGATTTATGAGAATCTTCCTCCCATATAGGGATGTAATCAGTATAATCTTACTGAAATACCAATCTTTGTCTTTTCTTCTATTTATCTTTTTATGGACCTCTTGAGTCTTCTATTTGAAGATAAAATATTCATCAACAAAGTTTTAAAGTCACCTATTTACTTAAATATCCATCTTTTCCCCTGAAAGAGTCTGCTCTGTTTTGCTCAGATTGATTCTTGGTTGTAATCCATGCTCCCTTGCATTCCAGAATATCATATTCCTGGTCTGATATTCCTTTAATGTTGATAGAACCAGGACCTATGTAATGCTGAACATGTCTCCTTTGTGATAGAATTTCTTCTTTATCATCCCTTGCAGAATTTTCCCCTTGATCTGATGATTCTAGCATGTGTTCAAAGTGCTTCTTGACATTTTCCATTTGGGATCCCTTTCTGAATTCTTTATTTTGTCCTTTGTTTCCAGGACATCAGGGCTGCTTTCTTTGACAATTTCCTGAAGAATATTATCCAGGCTCTTCATTTCATCTGGGATTTCAAGAAGTTTAATAATTTTTAAATTATCTCTCCTGGATTTATTTTCCAGGTGAGTTATTTTTTACAAATATGGTTTTTTGCATTATCTATATATTTTATTTTTAAAAATTTGGATTAAAAACTTAGTGTCTCATGGAGTCTTTAGCTTCCATTAGTCCAAGTATATTCTTCTAGGACTCATTACTTTCATTTAGATTTAAATCTATTTTTCCAATTGTTCAATTCAGTTTTTAAAGAGCTGTTTTATTTTTCTATTTACTGAATTGTCATTTTTTTTAGATTTTTTGCAAGGCGAATTGGTTTAAGTGGCTTGCCCAAGGTCACAAAGCTAGGTAATTATTAAGTGTCTGATACCGGATTTGAACCCAGGTACTCCTGACTCCAAGGCCAGTGCTTTATCCACTATGCCACCTAGCCACCTCCTGAATTGTCATTTTTGATGAAATAATTTTAGTTTTGCATTTGCCCAATTGTATTTTAAAATATTTGTTTTCTATTCTCATTTTTGTTGCAAGATATTAATTTACTGTTGCATTTCATTTCCCAACTTTTCCGTTTTATTTTTAAACTTCATTTTTAGCACTTTTAAGTAGCCTTCTTATATTTCTATGAAGGCCATCCTTATTTCCAAGTAATATTCAAGAGACCTTGCTTCTTATCTAACCTTTCTTAGTCATTTTAGGATTTGTCACTGGCTCTGTCTTAAGGTTTTTATTTTTCTTTTTGAATTGTCACCATCAGACTTTCAGTGTTGAGAACCCTAGAGGCAAAACAGTACATAATGGAAATATTATATCACTAAATGCATGCATAAATAAAATGAAGACAAGACCAATGAATTGGGCATACAACTAAAAAGTTAGAGAAAGAAAAAATAAAAATCTCAAACTAAAGACTAAATTAGAAATTCTGAAAATCAAAGGAGAAATTAATTAATGTGAAAATAAGAAAACAATTGAAAAATAAATAAAACTAAGAATTAGTTTTTTTAAAAAATACAATAAAATAGATAAACTTTTGTCAATTTGATTAGAAAAAAAATGAAAGAAGCAAACTAATTTCCAGAATCAAAAAATGAATAAAGAAAATTCACAACAAGAAGGAGGAAAATAAAGTGATAATTAAAAAAAATATTTCGTCCCACTGTATGCCAATGACTTCGATAATCTAGGTGAAATGGGTGAATATTTACAAAAATATTTTACATAGGTTAAAAGAATAAGAAATTAAGTACTTTATGTATCCCATCCCAGAAAAAGAAACTGAAGAATTCATCAATAAACTCCCTAAGAAAAAAATCTGGATGTTCAGATGGATTCAAAATTGAATTCTACTAACCTTTCAAGAAATAATTAATTTCAATTCTATAAACTATTTGAAAAAATAGGACTTCTGCCAAATTCCTTTTATCTCACCAATATAGTGCAGATACCAAACCAGGAAGAGTCAAAACAAAGAAAGAAAATTATAGACCAATTTCCCTAATGAATATGGATACAAAAATTTTAAATATTAACGAAATGATTATAGCAAATTTCACTAAGGTAATATAATATGAACAAGTAGGATTTATACCAGGAATAAAATATTGGTTCATTATTGGGAAAACTATCAGCATAATTTACCAAATCAATAATATACCTAATAGAAATTATATGATTAGATCAACTGATACAGAAAAAAAAAAAACTTTGCAAAAGCACAGCACTCCTATCAAAAACACTACAGAGAACAGGAATAAACAAAGTGTGCCTTGAAACAATAAGAAATATCTATCTAAAACCAATTATTCAATATTTTAGAAATGTTTGCATTAGCAGTGAGAGAAGAAAGTACATTGAAAGAATTTGAATAGGTAATGAAAAAAACAAAACTCACACACTTTGCAGATGATATGGTGGAATATTTAGACAATTCCAGAAAAAAACATATAAAAACATGCTTGTGACAATTAGCAATTTTAGTAAAGTTGTACGATGTAAAAGAAACCCATAAAAGTCACTAGCATTTCAATGTATTACTAGCAAGATACAGCAGCAAGAGATAGGGAAATTTCATTCCAATAAAGGTAGACAACATAAAATACTTTGAATTCTACTTTCTAAAGCAGTTTGAGAAACTCTATAGAAACAACTGTAAAACACAATTCATGCAACTAAATTAGATGGAAATAGCTGGGCAAATATCAATTCCTCCTGGGTTTACTGAGTTAAGATAATCAAAATAACAATTCTACCTATATTGAATTACTTATTCAATGCTATACTAATCAAACTTCCAAAAAACTACTGTATTGATCTAGAAAAAATAGTAAATAAATTCATATGAAGGAAAAATGGTCAAGAATATCAAGGGAAATAATGAAAAAATCAAAAGAAGGAGTCTTAGACATTCTGGATCTAAAATTATATTTTTAAACTCAGTTATCAAAACAGTTTGTATTAAGAAAAGGAGTGGTAGATCAGAAGAAAAGAAAGTAATAAAATAACTGTAGTAATCTGCTGTTTGAATTACATAAAGCTTCCAACTTCTGGGATAAGAACTCATTCTTTGATAAAAACTGCTGGGAAAAATAGAAGACTATAAAGTAGAACCTAGGTATAGACCACATCTAGCCCCCTGTACCAGAATATGCACAGGATTTAAACATAAAAGGGTTCTTATAAGACATTTAGGAGAACAAGGGCAAACTTATTTGTCAGATCTATCACAAGGGAAGCAGTTTATGACCAAAGAAAAGATAGAGAACATTATAGAAGACAAATTAATAACTGATTACATTTAGTTGAAAAGCTTTTGCACAAAGCCAATGCAACTAAGTTTATAAGAAAGCGTTAACAGAAAATATTTTTTTTATAACTAGTGTTCTTAACAAAGAAAACATTTTCTAACAAAAAGAAAAATTATTGGCAAGGTTCAAATGTTTGGGGAATGGCCTAATCTTTCTTCTTTCATTACTATGGTATATAGAGAACTGAGTCAAAGTTATAAGTAAACAGGTCACTCAAAGAAATCAAAGCCATCTATAATGATATGAAAAATTTCTCTAACCATTATTGATTAGAGAAATACAAATGAAAACATCTCTGAGGTACCAACTCATGCTTCTCAGATAGGCAAATATAATTTGAATGAATAATGATCAATATTGGAGGGGATGTAGGAGACATGGAATACTAATATATTTTTGTTGAAGTTGTGAACTGATCCAAGCTTTCTGGAGAGTAATTTGGAATTATTCCCAAAGGACAATAAATATGTGCATACTCTTTGATTCATCAATGCAACTAATAGACCTGTATCCTAAAGCGATCAGAAAAAAGGATGAAAATTCCACACCACACAAATATTCATAACAACTCCTTTTTTTCTTTTCAAAGATTTGGAAATTGAGGGGATACCCATTAATTGAATAATATTGTTTTATAAGAAATAGTGAGGGGCAGCTAGGTGGTGCAGTGGATAGAGCACCAGTCCTGGAGTCAGGAGTACCTGAGTTCAAATCCAGCCTCAGACATTTAATAATTACCTAGCTGTGTGGCCTTGCGCAAGCCACTTTACCCCATTTGCCTTGCAAAAGCTAAAAAAAATAAAATAAAATGTGAGAAATGTGACTTCAGAAAAGCCTGGAAAGCCCTACATGAATTGATACTAAGTGAAATGAGCAGACACTGAAGAATGTTATGTACAGTAACACCTATATTGAGTGATTAGCAACTAAGATGGACTTATTCATGTCAGCCAAACAATAATCATAGAAAATTTTAAGTCTTGTGAATGAAAATATCATCCATAATCAGGGTAGAAACTGTGGAATGCACATACTTTGAATGCACACTAAAGCATATTATCTGTAATTTTAAAAGTTGTTTTAATCTATTAGTTTTCTCATGGTTTTCCCACTTTTCATTTGTATTTTTCTTTAACAATATGATTAATATAATTTTTAGCATAATTGCACATGAAGAACCTATATTAGATTGTTTTCTATCATGGGGAGAATCATAGCGAGAGAGGAGGCATGGGAGGGAGGGAGAAAAATGTAAAATTGAAAGCCTTGGAAAAAATGATTCGTGAAAACTATATTGCATGTTAGGAAATAAATGAATCAAATATTTTTAAAAAAATATAATTCCTGACCTCTCCCATCTTGGCTGAAATTGTCAATGTCCATTAGTTTAGTAAGTGACTATTCAAATTGTGATGTATGAATGTGCTGTAGTACTATTGATCTGTAAGTAATCATGAATATGTGGATGTCAGAAAATCCCAGGAAGATTTGGTTGAACTGATGCAGAACGAAGTGAGCAGAACATTGTTCATATTAAGAGCAATATTGTGTGACAATCCACATTGATGACATTAACTGCTCTCAGCAGTTCAGTGTTCAAGGTTGGAAAATGCAGTCCACATCCACAGGAAAAAACAAAACAAAACAATTATGGATTCTGAGTGCATATCAGAGTGCACTATTTTGCTTTTAAAAACTGTTTTTGATTTCTTTTCCTCTCTCCTTTTTCCCTTTATTTCTCATTCATTTTTCACAACATAACTAATATGGAAATATGTTAAACATGATTGTACATCTGGAAACCATATCAGATTACTCACTGACATAAAGAGGATGGAGGAAAACAGAAAATATGGACCTCAAGTTCTTCCAAAAAACTGAATGCTGAAGACTATCTTTGCATATAAATGGAAAAATATAACAATATAATAATAAAAATGATCTCTATTCTGAAAGGGTCAATTCACCCTTTAAGTACCATTAGAAACAATCACATGCAGAGAGCAAGTTTGGCCTCCCTTGGGAGAGACAAATTATTAAAGACAAAGATTTTTTTCTCCTCATTTTTGTTAAAGGTGGCCTCATTTCAGACAAAGATTAATTGGTTATGTATATTTGTCCTTGCACTGACTAGAGGCAAGAATTGTTCTGTGTTGGTAATCCTCTTGTGAGGGATATTCCTTAGTTCCCTGGAGGGGGAGAGGCCATTCCCCAAACATTTGAACCTTGCCAATAATTTTTTAAATATTTGGATACTCAACCAGTTTTGTTTGTTTATTGAAGAACCAATCCTCCTGAGAACAAAGGAATGGAACCACAGACTCTCTACCACAATATTGAACTTATTTTTTATATGGAGCTTTGAAAATTGAAATGGAGAATATTCTGTTTCTCTATCTAAAAAATGGGAGGAATTTTATTTTATGTCTTAGATTTGTCCGGAAAAGCACTTTATGGGGTGCCATGGGGTACATTTGAATAAGTTAATTAGCATAGAGAATGTCACCACAGAAGTTTAATTTAGACACTAAATCCTCAGAAATGTTCAAGAGGCTCCCCTACTAAACAGAAGAATATGAGAAGATATTGAGGTGTGAGATATATTGAATGTAAAAGCTCCCAATTGTCATGGCTCAGACAAGTTTTACCATGTTCCTATTACATTTAAGAGTCTTGTTAAAATATAAACTGTCTTTGATTTCAGTGTGGGTAGACTCTATTGGCTGACTCCCATTCTGGAGACTTCCATGATCTGCAGGTAGAATAAAAGGTCAAAACAGGAATGTTAATTTTTTTTTTTTTAACAAAAATTTCTGTGACTTTTAGCAGTCTTAGCATAAAGAGAGTTTTCAGGTTTTCAGAATAAGGCTCTGACACAGAAGGAAACATCATTTGTTCAGGGTTTCATTTTGGTAAGTCAACACTCATTACTCTCATTTCAGTTTCTTTCTTGCAAATGTTAAGAATTATGGCCATATTAAAAGGAAAGGAGAGATACTGTTGTGCCCTCTAAACAAATGTTTGCTGGTGAAGAAGATCCAATATCCATCTTGCTTTGCTAAATATTTATAAGTATTTAAAGAATACCAGGAATAAAGTGACTATCTCATGGGCTGTTGAAATCCTTTCCTCTTGATTCTAGCTTTTCTCACCTATATCCTTTATATTTAATAATCTATCTTCATTTTGTTCAGTTTGGGTTAAATATTAAGAAACATAGTCAGTTCATAAAAATGTACAATAATATCTAGAATTTTAAAAGTACTTGGGCTGTCTCTGATTTCATTATTTGCATTTATCATCTTTGTATTTTCTTATCTATTAATCATTTAGGTAGCTAATTTTTTCATGCATCTACCTCACAAGAACCAATTCTCCATTTAAATGTATATATGGAAGAGAAGTTTCCTCTATATTGTGACTTTTGGTATAATGATTTTTTCTGTTGTTTTTTAATATAACCAAAGACTCTTCCTTCTTTTGATGCAAATAGACTTTTTTTTCTTGTTACCACATTTTCCTTGTTTCTCCTCTCTTTTACCTTTATAGTTCTGTTATTTTATGGAATAATGAATAACTTTATGACCTGTAATAACTGAATAATTTTTACTATCTCTATCCTTATTTTGTATTAATTCAAAGCAAAGAAAGGGCTTATTACAGCAATCAAAGGATCATATAATCTAAGTGCACAAAGAGACCTCAGAGGCTTCCCATTACAATCCATAAATGAATATGAATCTTGACTAAATTCCCTCCACCAAAGAGATGGCCTTTCTTTTCAGTTCTCTCATGATAGCACAACTCTATCAAGATTTCACACTCCAATTTTGAAAAGCTTTCATTTTTAGGAAGATTTTGGTAATTCAAACAGCATTCTTTCATTGAAACTGGGATCTTTGTTCATGTTTCTATTCTGTAAGGTTAACAAAAATAATAACTAATCTGTCTCATACCTATGAATACTCAAATACTGAAAGTCATAAAGGACAATGTTTCTTGTGCCCTTCAGTCAAAGTATTCCAAGATCCTTCAATTAATCCCAATATTTACTCAACTTGAGGTGACTTTTTCATGACCCTTATGATTTATTCTCCGGTTTTTAATAGAGTCCTTGAAATTTATTTACCAGAAGTTCGTATAATCTTATATATCTTCTCTACTTTAGTGGTAGTATAGCAGGTAGTGTTATAAAATGTACATATAAAGTTATACACCACAAAGATAAATACACATGTAATTATGTCACCATTCCCATTTGCTATTAAAGCATTTTGTGAAGATTAAATTTTTGCTTGTGGTGAATACAGATGCCAGTTTGCTGATTATGTAACCAAATACCTGAAGCTCAAATGGGTGAATACATGTGATGTCTGGAAAAAAAAAATTGTTATTCATTTGAACAATTGATTTTCTTCAGGGAATAGTTGAATTTTCCTACACCATATTGATGAAACCGTTTTGTAACATTTGTGCCCAATTACACAAAATGTTTTTAAGGCAATAGCGTTAAGTGGTGTGTCCAAGGCCACACATCTAGGTAGTTATTAAGTGTCTGAGGCCGGATTTGAGCTCAGGTCCTCCTGACTCCAGGGCCGGTGCTCTATCCACTGCAGCACCTAGCTGCCCTGCAATCACATATATATGCACCAAAGCCAAAAGAAACATTGAGAATGATCTTGGATCACAACACATATAAAATAACATTTTAATTTCATGGCATTACAATCTTGAATAAAAAATTATTTTTTTATTTCTTGTTTACAGATTCTAAATATACAATAAGACACAGATTCCATGTCCAAGTCATGGAAAACCAAAGCCAAGTGACTGAGTTTATTCTTCTGGGACTGACACAAAATCAAGGAGTCCAGAAAATCATATTCATCATGTTTTTGTTGTTCTACCTTGTAACTCTTGGTGGAAACCTATTTATTGTATTGACTATTACTAGCAGCCCCTCACTCTTTGCCTCCCCAATGTACTTTTTCTTGGCATTTCTGTCTTTCTTAGATGCATGTTTCTCATCAGCCATTGTTCCCAAGGTCATAGTTGATTCTTTCTATAAGAAGAAAACCATCTCCTTTGAAGGCTGCATGACTCAGGTTTTTGCATCACATTTTTTGGGTTGTGCTGAGGTCATTGTTCTCACAGCCATGGCTTATGATCGATATGTAGCCATCTGCAAACCCTTGCACTATGTGACCATCATGAGCAGGCGTACATGTTTATTCCTTGCAGGAATGGCCTGGGTGGGAGGATTCCTTCACTCTATCATCCAAATGTTGTTTATTTTACCATTACCATTCTGTGGTCCCAATGTAATCAATCACTTCATGTGTGACTTGTACCCTCTACTGAAACTGGTCTGTACTGATACTTATGGCATTGGATTTATGGTATTAGCCAACAGTGGATTTGTTTGTATTTTAATATTTTCCCTCTTACTTGTATCTTATGGGGTGATCCTATATACCTTGAGGACATATAGCACAGAAGGACGACGTAAAGCCCTGTCCACTTGTAGTTCCCATATCACAGTTGTGTTTCTGGTATTTGTGCCATGCATATTTGAGTATGTAAGGCCTCCTACTACTTTCTCCTTTGATAAGATGGTAGAAATACTTTATACTGTTTTGACACCTTTTTTGAATCCTTTCATTTATACCTTTAGAAATATGGAAGTAAAAAATGCCATGAGACAGTTCTGTCATAGCAAAGTATTTGTATTTAAACAAAAATTAGGTGGCTAGGTGGTGCAGTGGATAGAGCACCAGCCCCGGAGTCAGGAGTAGCTGAGTTCAAATCTGGCCTCAGACACTTAATAATTACCTAGCTATGTGGCCTTGGGTAAGCCACATTTACCCTGCAAAAAAAAAAACAAAAACCTAAAAAAATTAAATGCTTTTAAATAAAACTTTTATTTTTCAATAAGCATAAAAAATGACAAGGGATATTCAATATTATAGTTTCATATCAAATTTATGATGTATATACATATGTATCTAGTCTCTTCCTACTTTTCTAGTCCTCTTATTCCTCATTTGCCTTCATCTTGTCTTTGATCAAGTCACACTAGCTTGGATATTCCATCTACAAGCTGCCCCATCTTCTGATTTTAGTCACTTTCTCTTGTTCTCCACATATTTAGAATGTTCTCCACCTCATTTCTGCCTACTGGCTTTCCTGGCTTCCTTTAAGTCCTCACAAAAATCCTATTTTCTACAGGAAACATTTCCCAAACTTTCTCTATTCTAGGTCTTTCCCTCTTTTAATTGCTTTTTATCTTACATTCAACTATTTCAAACCCTTTTCTTTGCTTGCAATAATTTTATATATTTTGAAATGAGAATATTTTGAATGTTTTGATAGAGGAAACATGAACAAAGAACTTCTACATTCAAAAATTATTTTCTTTGATCTGCAGAAATATTTGAGTTACCTCAGGGCCAATCAAATTTGTGAAGTAATTTCTAACTAAAGGAAAAGAGAAAAAATTCACCTACAACAACAACAACGAAACATTTATTGCATCAAACTTCAGCCAAGGACTGACTTGAAAACAGATCAGGCTTAATTGATGATGCACCTTGGATCTGATTGTAACTTGACTGTATATAGATATGTAGATATAAAGATAAAGATAGATATAGTTATAGATAAAGATATAGATATAGATACATATATACATATATATATACAAATATATGCATACATACATATATATATATATATATATAATATGTATATAAAATTTTCTCATTGGCTAAGTCTTGGAGAATGAGAGGTCGTTCTTTGAATTCTTGGACATTGATAAGAATGCCATCCACTCTTTGTTAGACTTAAAAATGCTCTTTTTACTCTAAATACCCATTGCAGAAGTACATTTTGAAAACAGATGGATGAATCCTCACTTATTGCCACGGCACAAAAAGAATTCATCCCTTTTTCTTAAGAAACTTTAAAAAGATGAAAGTGTATATTTCATTTCATAATTAGACAACGGAGGTAACAATTTGGAGAGTTCATTCTGAACCTTCTAAGAAGGGAACTTTTAAAGACTACCTCAAAGTAATTCTTACTATTTCCTATTTTTAAACATGTTAAGCTCATATATATAAACACTTCATATAATATGTTCTTAAACTTAGAGAACTGCTCTACTTAAGCAGGTATAAATAGGGGAGGAAAAATGGCATATGTGTGATATGGTAGAATTGATCATTCCTGTTTAATTTGTCCAATGTCATGTTTTTTTTCCCTTTCTAATATATCTCAAATTTCACCTCAAGTAACCTGACTATGATCTCAGTGTTTATTGTCCTTATTTAATTTTTATTGTGGAGAATATTCCTTTATCTTCAGTATAGCATGAAGACAGAATTTAAATTTTTTTTCTAAATAGAAATCAGTATTTTACAACATGAAACCTTTTAATCCTTAGAATATGGTAAATTTATGCAACTTTTTCTCTACATGGCCAATTTCCTACATTCTGAAAGATACTTGGGGATGAACCATGGAAAAGGAGAATATCTGTGAGACTTCATTAAATGTTTGTTGAATAAGATCTAGTGTTTTCTTTGTTCATCATTGTTCTTAAACATATGACCTTATTACATAGGGGGAAGGAATAATAGAAGTAACATGTTCCTTTATGAAATGATAAAAGTATTTCTTCATATGGAGAATTTCCTCCAGATTCCTTTCCTCTCAATTGTTTTTCGGTTTTTCCAGACATTCTTCCCTTTACTCAGTATATGTATACATGCATAGATGAGATTATCTTTACCCTTGCACTTTTAATATATGTATGCTATTTCCTTCTCTCTTTGCTAAAAAAAAAAGAAATTTTGGAATCACCATCAGCATCATCATAAATTATTTAAATTTAATTTAAATTTTGAAGGTGAATAAAATAAATTATTTCATTCATTCTTCATAACAAACATTTGAGAATCTTTTTTTAATGACACAATCAAGGCTAAAATAAAGCTAGTGACTTCCCCAGGGTAAACTAGCTAATAAGTCTCTGAAGTAGGGCAGGGACTCACCTCTTTGTGATTCTATGTTGCATACTCTATCCACCACAGCAAGATTCCTTGTGGATAAATTACAAAAAACAAGATGAAATACAAGAGTATTCTCCAAATATGGAGCACCTCAACTGACTAAGAATATTAGACTCCTTACATGGTCATCATTTATAGCTACTGTTAGTTTTTCTTCTTATATAGGAAATTTAAATTAGATCATTTATACATTTGCTGAATTTTTAACTCAAATCACGGTTAGAACGCAAGACAATTCAACCTTGACATGCTTGAATGTAAAGAAAACTCTACATGTTAAGTATGTATATATATATATACATATATATATGTATATATATATACATAGAAAATTGATAATTTCTTTCTCCATTAGAAAAGTAAAAATAAAATAAGCTATATTTCATCATTACAAACATCTTATTGTGAGTTAGTGCAAAAATAAAGGCAATGAATTTTGATTACTGGTCAAGCATAATATTCTCTTATGAAAATAATATTCTATGATTTAATTATAAAAATGTTATACCTGTGAAGCCTAGTTCTAACATCTTTTCCTATAGAATAATAAACCTGTTCATTCAAACATAAGATAATTAGGCAGTTTCTTATTGTATAGTTTCCTTTAACTAGTGACTCTAAAAGCAACATTTCAAAAACTCATTGTGGTTTTATTCAGAAACATCCTACTTATAAAAGAAAGATAAATAAATTATCTTAATTATAGTTACTTTCTGTATTTACCTAGATATATTAAATGAGTTGTTTTATATAATTCTTAATATAACTATATTATATTATATGTTATCAATAAGAATTTTGCACTTAAAAGAGATTATTATGACTTCAAATTCAGGGAGGTCTTTTGCATATTGTTATACCTTTCAGTTCTTCTGTCAAAGATTCGTGCCAATGATTATTTTAATTAGAAATATTCAGAAATGATAAATATTTCCCAGGACCTGTTGGAATCACATTTCACTGCAGCAGTTTCATTACCTTGTTTATAATTTAGTTGAAATTGAAATAGATTTTGAATAAGGAAAATATGTTACAATAAGCTTTACATAATGATATAATATGAAATTAACATTTTCATATGATGGTCTCAATAAATTTTTAATAATTAAAGCCTTTGATTTATTCAATTTTCAAAATCACATGTTTATATTTCTCAAAGCGTTATCATGTTGTAAATAGCTATGGCAGAACTTGTCATTAAAATTGAATGCAATACTCATATTTTTTACCATTGAACGTTTAAACTTCAGTCTTCTATGAAGGAGATACATTAAATAATGAAGGCACAGGTGAGAATCAAAGTTTGTATTGACTTTATTTGAAGTTTTTTTACACTCATTTTTATTGTCTTTTTATGTTTTGAGATTTTTTTAGCAGTTTGAGTAAAAGACCTTTACAGTACTTATTAAGCAAATATCAGAGATGTGACCTTGAAAAGACTTTTCTTTCTGCATTCTCAATGCCAAGAAAATTGAAGTACCTTGCAATACATATTTGTTGAACTGAAAGACTGAATTTGATATTAAATGATCAATTTTTTAAATGACTAATGTGTTCGTAGCTTATAGTTTTAGGCCTGTGAACATGTAAAATTCACCTCTATTCTTTATCTACCATCACTGAATATATGAATATAAGGAGTCCTGTTGTTATAGCACTCTGTTGTTTTCTTACTTTGAAGAGATTCATCTAATTTTCCAACATGAAGGTAGAAGATAAGACCTCCAGAACACTGATGAAAGTTACTGAACATACGGACGGATAGGTGGTGTAGTGGATAAAGCACTGGCCTTGGAGTCAGGAGTACCTAGGTTCAAATCCAGTCTCAGACACTTAATAATTACCTAACTGTGTGGCCTTGGGCAAGGCACTTAACCCCATTTGCCTTGCAAAAACCTAAACAAACAAACAAACAAACAAAAAAAGAAAGTTACTGAACAGTCTAACTGTATGTAAATAAATCTGGCAATGTAAATGATATGAATGAATATTTATAAAATTTATACAATTCACATTTAAACATCTATTCAAATAATCATATGATTTATATGTTTACTATTGCTATAGTCAATTATGTTGATAATTTCCCTAATATTGAACCAACCATGCATTACACTATAAATCCTATTTGATCATAATATATTATCATAGTGATAACTTGCTGTAATCACTTGGCTAATATTTTATTTAAAAACATATTCTTACTCAATGAATTGGCCAGATACTAACGTTTGTTTAAGAAGTCAAAAGTCAAACACATAAAATCTGTTATTTTTGTTCTGCTCTGTTCTTCTCCATTCTCATCTATCAAGAAGCATTTTACATATAGAAGAAAGAAAGCCGTTAGAGAATGATAATGCAATATTTATATCTGTAGCTCTTGCAATTCTATCACTGTTCATGATTGGGGTGTGTATTAGAACTTCACATATTTGTAATGATATCCAGTCTATAGTAGAGGTCCTTATAAAGTATATTGATTTTAAATTTTTAATTATAATGTATTTTAAAGCTTTTGATAATATGCAGCAACCACTGCTATTAAAAACATGAGAAGTTTAAGAATAGTGGGAATATTCCGTAAAACAATAAACAGTATCTATCGAAAGTCATCAACAACCTCTATATATAATGGGGTCAAGCTAGAGGCATTCCCAATAAGATCAGGGGTGAAGCAAAGGTGAGTATTATCACCACTATTAATGAAAATTGTATTAGAACTTTTAGCCTCAGCATTAAGAAGAGAAAAAAAGAAATTGAAGGCAATGGAATTGGCAATGAGGAAGCAAAACTATCACTCTTTGCAGATGGTATGATGGTATACTTAGAGAATCCTAGAAAATCATGAAAAAAACTACTTGTTACAATTTGGAATTTTAGCCAAGTTGTAGAATATAAAATAAACCCACATAAATCTTCAGCATTTTTAAATATGACTAAGGAGAAATAGTAGCATGCATGAGATAGAAAGAGAAATTCTACTCAAGGTAATGGTAGACAATATAAGATACCTGGGAGTCTAGGCAAACTCAGAAACTATATTAAAACAATTATAAAACATGAATCACATAAATACATTGAGATCTAAATACCTGGGTAAGTCTCAATTCCTCATGGGTAGACCAAAGTAACATAATAAAATGACAATTCTAATTAACTTAACTTACTTATTCAGTGCCATACCAAATAAATTTTCCAAAAATTTATTTTATTGAGACATTTAAAATAGTATATAAATTCATATTCATATAGAGCAACAAAAGATCAAGAATATCAAGGGAATTAATGAAAAAATAAATCCAAAGGGAAGAGGCCTGGCCACACCACATCTAAAATTTTATTAAAAAGCAGCAGTCATCAAAACTGTTTTGTACTAGCTAAGAAATAGAGTAGTGGATCGATGGAATAGATGAGGTGCAAACTAAGCAGTAATAAATGGTTAAAGTAATCTGCTCCTTGATAAACTCAAAAGATTCCAGTTTCTGGGATAAGACCTCACTCTTCTATAAAAACTGCTGGAAAACTTGAAAGATAGTAGGGCAGAAAACAGAAATAGAACAAATCTCATACCCCATACTAAACTGAGTTTGAAATGGGTATTGGATTTAAATATATAAAAAGGTGATATCATAAGCCAATTAGGAGAATAAGGAATAATTTATCTACCAGATCAATGGAAAGGCCAGAAGTTTATTACCAAAGAGATTGAGAACATATAAAAGACCAAATGGATAATTTTGATAGCATTAAATTGAAAAGTTCTTGCGTAAATAAAACCAATGTAACAAAGATTAAAAGGAATTCAGTAAATTGAGAAACATTTTTTCAGCTAGTGTTTCTGACATTTCTAAAATATATAGAGAATTGAGTTTAATTTATAAGAAAAAAAGTCATTCCGCCAATTGATAAATGATCAAAAAATATTGAAAAGAATTTCTCAGCTGAAGAAATTAAAGTTATTTCTAGTAATTAAAAAAAAACTATTCTGTCCTATTGATTAGGGAAATGGAAAAAACATAATTCTGAGGTATCATCTCACAGCTATCAGATTTGATGATACGATTAAAATGGAAAATGATCAATGTTGAGGGGGTGTGGGAAAACTGGGACACTAATCCATTGTTGATGAAGTTGTGAACGCATCCAAACTTTCTGGAGGGTAATTTGGAATTATTTGCAAAAGTCAACCAAACTGTACTTATCCTTTAATTCAGCAATACCACTACTAGGTCTATATCACAAAGAGATCACAATCATCTTAGATTATTTATTTGATACTTCATTCATTCATTCATTTATTCACTCATGGAAATGAGGTTAAGTGACTTGCCCAAGGTCCCACAGCTAGGCAATTATGAAGTATCTGAGGCTGGATTTGAACTCAGGTTCTCCTGACTCCAGGGCCACAGCTCTTTTCGCAGTGCCACCTAGCTGCCCTACAATGCCATCTTAGAAAAGGACAGCAGAAAAAATAATATATGATTGAAACTTCAGAGGGGAATATGAATTTGTCTCCAACCCAAAAAAGATATCTTGGAAGAACTCAAAAATGATATTTTTAGGGTTTTTTTTTTTTTTTTGCAAGGCTAATGGGGTTAAGTGGCTTGCCCAAGGCCACAAAGCTAGGCAATTATTAAGTATCTGAGGCTGGATTTGAACTCAGCTTCTCCTGACTCCAGGGCCAGTGCTTTATCCACTACGCCACCTAGCTGCGCCTTTCAAAAAAGGATTTGAAAAATGCAGTAGAAAATTTAGCAAAAGAAATGGAAAAGAAATTCAACATCTTGCAAAAGAAAGCACAATAATTGACTAAAGAAAACAATTCTTTTAAAAATAAAATTAGACAATTATACCAAAAAAGCATCTCTTTAAAAATATAGTTGTGCAATTGTGAAAAAAAAACTGCTACACAAGTATAATTAGGCAGATGGAAAAAGCAAAGAACTCCTCTCCGTTAAAAACATAATTGACCAAGTGGAAGAGGAAATGGATAAAACAAATGAAGAAAATAATGAATGGAAAATGAAAATTGGGAAAGTTGAAGGTAACGACTCTCTGAGACATCAGGAATCACTCAGAAGTGGAAAAAATAAAAATAAAAGAGTATAAAAATACTCCATTGGAAAAACAAATGGCATGGAAAATAGATGCAGAGGAGAGAATTTAATAATTATTGAAATACCGGGAAGCCATGACTGAAAAAAGATCTTGCTTATTATTCTCAAGGAAAAAAAAGAAAACTGCCCTGATAGCTTAATACCAGTGGGTTTAAAAACAATAATCATTCAGAGAATTCAGATCATCTCCAGAAAGTCATTACAAAATTAAAATGCCAAGGAATTTTCTAGTCGAATTCCAAAATTATCAGATAAAGTAGAAAATATTGCACACAATCAAATAGGAAGAATTCAAAAATGAAGAAGCTTCAGTCAGGATTATTCAGGACTGCGCAGTATAAACTTTAATGGAATGAAGAGTCTGGGATATGATATTCCAGAGGGCAAAAGATCTTGAATTACAACCAAGGGTCATCTAAGCAGCAACATTAAGCATAGTTTTTTGTGGGAAAATATGAATGTTCATTGAAATAAGGAATTATCAAATTTTCTAATGAAATGATCATAACTGATTGCAAAATTAGATCTTCAAATATGAAAATTAAGAAATGTATCACTATTAGAGGTGATATACTTAAAAAATAGGGTATGGGCATAAACTGATTTTCATTGTATGAAATAAAAAATCAATATATTAAAAATTATATTGCAAAGGAAAAAATAAAAGGACAGTAAAAATGAAAGGAATGAAAAAAATGATGAACCAATAGAAGGAAGGGCAGATTGAGGAAGGTCAGAAATAAAAGTCTGAGGAATAGGAATAGGATGAAAAGAGAACCAAAAGTACAAACTGAGAAAAAAAGATTAGAGAGCAATACAGAATAGTAATTTTAATTGTCAATGTGAATGGAATGAACTCTCCCATAAAATAAAAATGGATAAGAGAATGGATTAAAAATAAACAGAATCCTACTATATGTTCTTTAGTAGCATAATTGAAGCAGAGAGATACACACAAAAAAATGAAAAGCTGTAGATGAAGTTAAAAAACAGGCCTAGCAATTCTGTTCTCAGACAAAGCAAAAGCAAAAAAAAATCTTTAAAAGAGATGAGGAAGGTTATCCCAGCAATGCAGAGGTGGTTCAATAGTAGGAAAACAGTAAATAATTAATTATATCAATATCAAACTTATCAGAAATCATATAATTATTAGTCATATGAGAAATTGCTCTAAATAATTACTTATTAGAAAAATGCAAATCAAACATTCTCTGAGGTACCACCTCGAACCTCTCAGACTGGACAATATGAACAGAAAGGTCAATGATCAGTTTTGGAAGGGTTGTGGGAAATCTGGGACACATGCATTGTTGGTGGAGCTGTGAACGCATCCAACTTTTCTGGAGAGCATTTTAGCATTATGCCCAAAGGGCAACAAAAATGTGCATACCCTTTGATCCAGCAACATTACTACTGGGTCTATGCCCTGAAGAGATTATGGAAAAGGGTAAAAACATCACTTGTACATAAATATTTATAGCAGCCCTGTTTGTGGTGGCAAAGAATTGGAAATCAAGTAAATATCTTTTAATTGGGGAATGGCTTAGCAAACTGTGGCATATATATATATATATATATATATATATATATATATATATATATATATATATATATATATATGTATATGTCATGGAATACTATTGTTCTATTAGAAACTAGGAAGGGAAGGAATTCGGGGAAGCCTAGCAGGATTTGCATGAACTGATGCTGAGCGAGATGAACAGAACCAGAAAAACATTGCACACCCTAACAGGAACATGGAGGGGATGATCAACCTTGATGGACTTGCTCATTTCATCAGTGCAACAATCAGGGACAAGTTGGGGCTTTCTGTGATGGAGAATATCATCTGTATCCAGAGAAAGAACTGGGAAGTTTGAATAAAGACCAAGGACTATTACCTTTAATTTAGAATAATAAATGATATCTTATTGTCTGATCTTGCCATCTCTTTTCCTTTTTGTTTCTTCCTTAAGAATATGATTTCTCTCTCATCACACTCAATTTGGATCAATGTATACCATGGAAACAATGTAAAGACCGGCAAATTACATTCTATGGCGGTGGGGGGAGGGAAGTAAGATTAGGGGAAAAATTGTAAAACTCAAAATAAATGAAATCTTTTTTTTATTTCTCAATAAAGAATTTTATTTCTATTTTAAAATGAACAAATTCACTGCACCATTAACTTCTTTTTCTGGCTCAATGCAAATAACAACAAATGCACATCTTAAATTTGGTTGGTCACAAATCCGAATGCTATTCTCTTTTTGATGCAGTAGAAAGTAATAAATAAATGAAAATTAAATATTTCATATCAACAGTTTCGTATTAACAATTGAGCAGCGCCATCCCCACATCTGAAGGACAACACAGTCTGATTTTATAAAAAAAATACTTGATATGTCACATCTTTTAGGCTAAAGATATGTTAAGAAATTATCAGGTATTCCTTTTTGTCAAGGAAGACAATGTGATCACTGTCCACTGGAGTGGTAACACATTTCTAACAGGGGTAAGTGACCAATTGGTCCAGGGCACAATCTTATATTTCACACCTGTGTCAGAAAGACACCTGTGCAAAAGATTCCATGTTTATAAACAACAATACAAACTGACAATGCTGTCAACCCTTCACACTTTTTAAAAAAATCTACATTCATCCTCATAAATGCCTAAATTTCAAACCCTCATTTGTTCAAAGAAAGGGATGCACATTCATATTGTGAATTTATTAGGAAAATATTCTTGCAAATAAACTATATAAAGATAAAATACACTTCAAAGGTTTTTTTGTTGTTGTTGGGGTTTTTAAAACATTATTCTATAAAGTGCAGAGAAATCCTTCTAAGTAAAGGGAAAAAACTGCTCCCTATAAGAACAATATAATCACAGCAGGTTTTGCATAGCGATACTTAGAGAAAGTTGTACACTTCAGGTTCCTCAGAAAGAGAAGGATGGAAGAACGTCTTCCAGTTCAGATCGTTTTTTTGGACACAGTTCTGTTTTCTTCAGAAATAGTTGCTGATGCCAAATCTCCATTGAGAATATTTCTAGAACAGTGAACAGGTCTATCTGGGTCTTCAGGGGGAATATCATTGTTATCTGTATCTGAGTAGGTTCTTCTGCCCCATTGGGAGATTCTGTGAAGTGAAGGTCCTGGTTCTTTTACAGTGTCACTACTCCTATCTGAGCTGTAAGAACCAAGGTGACTGATGGAACGGTTCATCACTAGAACAGGTGAAGGTGATACGGGAGACACTAAAGTATCTGGATGAGGCAATTGAAACATCTCTGGTTTAAACTTGGCATTTTCTATCTTCACACATTCTGATGAATGCGTTACATGTGGCACTAAGCAGAGATGAAGCTTCGTTCATATTCTCTATACTGGGGGATGAATGTCATCATGATGGAGGAATTCTTGTATGGTATGAACTTGCTGCGTTAGGAGGTCACAGTAGAGGCGAAGTTCAGACATTTTGGTTTTCAGTGATTCATTGGTTTCACTTACTTCTTTATCCTTTTTCGCTCGAGTGTCCTTCAAACAAGCTTTCGCACTGCCCAGAGCAACTAGCCACCTCTGCCTCTCAGCGGCATTCACAGGTTCCAAGTAGAAGTGCTGCTCCCCTGGAATGAATAATCCCATGCGTGTATGGTCAGCCGGGTGGACTTTAATTTCATAGACTGCCATCTTTATGCTTCCTTTGCTCCCTTTGCACACATCATCCTGTGAGTTATAATAGGATAAAATCCCATTGTCTAAAACAAGCCAGCGAGGCTGCCAACCTGTGAGGTAACTGGTCCACCTGTACCGAACCCCCTGCATCCTTCAGGCCCGCGCGCCTCGCATCCTCGACGGGGCACCCGGCTCGGCCTTCTCCCCCGCTCTGGGGCCTGCGGCGGTGGCTGGGCAGCAGCGGGGCGCCGGCCTCAGGATGCCCCGCCGGGGGAGCAGGCGGTCAGTAAATGAAATGTTAAAAAAAAAAAACAAAAAACCGAAATCATATGATTATATCAATAGATGCTGCAAAAGCTTTTTTATTTTTTTTGCAAGGCAATGGGGCTAAGTGGTTTGCCCAAGGCCACACAGCTAACGGATTATTAAGTGTCTGAGGTCGGATTTGAACTCAGGTACTCCTGACTCCAGGGCTGATGCTCTATCCACTGCACCACCTAGCGCCTCTGAAAAAGCTTTTGCCAAAAAATAGCACGCACTCCTACTAAAAGCACTAGAGAGTGTAGGAATAAATGGATTGTTCCTTAGAACAATAAGCAGTATCTATCTGAAACCATCAAAAAGCATTATATGCAATGGGGATAGGCTAGAGGCATTCCCAATAAGATCAGGGGCGAAACAAGGATGCCCGTGATCATCACTACTATTCAATATGGTAGTAGAAAAGTTAGCTTCAGCAATAAGAGAGCAAAAAGAAATCAAAGGAAATAGATTTGGGAAGTAAGACACAAAACTCTCACTCTTGCAGGCCACATGATGGTCTACCTTGAGAATCCTCCCAAAACATCATCTAAAAATCTACTAGAAATAATTTTGAATTTTAGCAAACTTTCATAAATCCTCAACATATCTATAAATGACTACCAAGATACAACACAAAGGGCTAGAAAGAGAAATCCCACCTCAGAGTGACAGCTTGCTGGTGCAGCGGATACAGCACCAGCCCTGGAGTCAGGAGTACCTGAGTTCAAATCCGACCTCAGACACTTAATAATTAACAAGCTGCGTGGCCTTGGGCAAGCCACTCAACCTTATTGCCTAGCAAAAACACTAAAAAAAAGGAACCTCAGACAATATAACATACCTGGGAGTCTAACTGCCAAGGGAGACTCAAAAACTTTTTGAAAGCAATTACAAAACACTTCTGATACATGTAAAATAAGATTTAAATAACTAGCAAACATCAATTGCTCATTGATAGGTCGAGCTAATAAAATGACAATTCTACCAAAACTAAACTACATATTTAGTGCCCTACCAATAAAAATTCCAAAAAGTTACTTTAATGACTCAGAACAAGTTGTAAGTAAATTCATATGGTGAAATACAAAGTCTATAATTTCCAGGAATTCAAAAAAAAAGTGCAAAAGATATGGCCAGCTAGGTGGTGCAGTGGATAAAGCACCGGCCTTGGAGTCAGGTGTACCTGGGTTCAAATCCTGTCTCAGACACTTAATAATTACCTAGTGGTGTGGCCTTGGGCAAGCCACTTAACCCCAGTTGCCTTGTAAAAAAAGTGCAAAAGAAGGTGGCTTGGCCTTACCAGACCTAAATTATATTATAAAGCATCAGTCATCAAAACTGTCTGGTGTTGGCTAAGAAATAGAGTGGAGGACCAGTGGCATAGACTAGGTGTAATAGAAGGAATGATTATAATAATCTGCTGTTTGATAAACCTAAAAAGTCCAACTATTGGGATAAAATCTCCCTCTTTGAAAAAAAAAACTTGGGAAAAATGGAAGTTAGTATGGAAGAAACTTAGATTACACCAACACCTCACATACTATACCCAGATACCATGCAAATGGATACAGGATTTAGACACACAAAAAAAAATTATCAGCAAACTAGAAGAATAAGGAGTAATTTACCTGTCAGATCTGTGGAAAGGGAAGCAGTTTGTGACCAAGGAAGAAATGAAGAACATCATTAAAACAAAATAGATAACTTTCATTACATTAAATTAAAAAGCTTTTGCACAGAGAAAACCACTGTAACCAAGATCAAAAGAAATGGACTAAATCAAGAAACAGTTTTTACAACTAATATTTATGACAAAGGACTCATTTCTAAAATATACAGAAAACTGAGTCAAAAGTTCAAAAAAAAAAAAAAACTAAGCCATTCTCCAATTGACAAATGATCAAAAGATGTGCAAAGGAAATATCCAGATGAGGAAATCAAAGTGATCCATAGTTATATGAAAAATTGCTCTAAATTATTACTTATTAGAGAAAGGCAAATTAAAATATCTTTGAGGTGCCACCTCATACCTCTCAGACTGACCAACATGATCAGAAAGGACAATGATCATTGTTGGAAGGGATGTAGGAAATCTGGGGCACTGAGACATTGTTGGTGGAGCTGTGAACTCATCCAACCTTTCTAGAGAGTTTTTGGGATTATGGCCAAAGGGGAACAAAAATGTGCATATCCTTTGATCCAGCAATAACTCTACTGGATGTATACCCTGATGAGATTATGAAAAACTATAAAAACATCACCTGTACAAAAATATTAATAGCACCCCTATTAAGTACATGTCCTTCAATTGGTGAAGGGCTTAACAGAATGTGGTATATGTATGTGATGGAACACTAATGTTCTTTTAGAAACCAAGAGGGATGGGAATTCAGGGAAGCCTGGATGGATTTGCATGAACTGATGCTGAGTGAGATGAACAGAATCAGAAAAACAATGCACACCCTAAAAGCAATATAAGGATGATGATCAACCTTGATGGACTTGCTCATTCCATCACTGCAACAATCAGAGAAAATTTTGGGCTATCTGTGATGGAGAATACCATCTGTATCCAGACAAAGAATTGTGAACTTTGAACAAGGACCAAATGCTACTAACTTTAATTTTAAAAAAAGTTATCTTATGTAATTTTGCTATCTCTTATACTTTTTTTTCTTCCTTAAGCATATGATTTCTCTCTCATCACATTCAACTTAGATCAATGTATACCACTGAAACAGACTGCCTACTGGGGTGGGGTGGGGGGAGGGAAGCAAGATTAAGGGAAAAATTGTAAAACTCAAAATAAATAAAATCTTTCTAAAGAAAAATAAAAATATATAAATAAGGGAACCACATATTCCAAAAAAAAGTATAGGCAATGAAGAAATTTCAATAATAAATCATGATACACCTTTAGTGGTAAAGCATCAAAATTCTTAGAAGTTAAGTTAAATGAGTTGTAGAAAGACAGAAACATTGATTAGAGCCTCAGCCTTCCTCTCTCAGAATAAGATAAATCTAAACACAAAATAAACAAGAGGAAGTTAGAAGGTGAATAGAATTTTAGAAAAGTTAAATGTGATAAAACTCTAGAGAAAAAGGAATGAGGAGTAGAAAGAAATATACCTTTTATCCCCAGAAGTGCATGACACCTACGCAAAAATAGATATTTATCATGACATAAATACCTCACAAACAAATATAGAAATATTTAATGCATTATTTTCAGATCAATATAAAATAAAAATCATATACAATAAAGGGCCATGGAAATTAATTAGAAAATTAGTTGGAATCTAAATAAATTATTCTTTAGATCAGAAAGCAAATCATTGGAAAAATCAATATTTTCTTCCCAAAAAATGAGAACAATTAAACAACATATTAAAGCTTGTTGGACGCAACCAAAGCCATTCTTAAGGGATATTTTATATTTCTAAATTCCTTATATGAATAAAATAGAGAAAGAGGAGATCAATGAACTGGCAAGCAACTAAAAACACTAAAAAAAGGTATTAAAATCTCTAATTAAATGCACAATTAGAAATTATGAAAAATAAAGGAGAGATAAATAAAATTGAAAGTTAGGAAACTTTTGGACTAATAAGACTAAGAATTAGTTTTATGAATAAAATGCTGACAAAACATAACACAATGATTAATTTGATTAGAAAAGAATAAATAAAACCAAATTACCAGTGTCAAAAATGAAATGGGTAAATTCACCTTCAGTGATGAGGACATTCACGTAATGATTAGAGACTTGTTACCCAACTCTATGCCAAAAAATCTGATAATCATTTTGAATTGGATGAACATTTACAAATAATATAAATTGTCCAAATTAACAGAAAAGTAAATAAAATACTTAACCAAATTTCAGAAAAAAATTGAGCAACCCATCTATAAACTGCCTAAGAAAATATCTCCAACATCTGATGAATTCATAAGTGAATTTTGCCAAATGTTTAAATAAAAATTAATTCCAATATCATATAAATATTAAAAAAGAGGTGTTCTACAAAGTGCTTTCGTAATGCCCATATTATGCTGATGCCTAAATCAGAAAGAGGAAAAGTAGAAAGAAAATATAGATTAAATTCTCTAATGAATATAGATGCCTGAATTTTAAATAAAATGTTAACAAAGTGATTATTACAGGTGTTCATTAATATAATACATTATTAAAAGAATTAAATAGGAGAAGAAAATAGGATTTGAAAACTAAATAAATCTTGCTCTTGACATGTTTTTTTTTATTTTTATCTTTTAGGTTTTTGCATGTCAAATGGGGTTAAGTGGCTTGCCCAAGGCCACACAGCTAGGTAATTAGTAAGTGTCTGAGACCAGATTTGAACCCAGGT
Source organism: Macrotis lagotis (assembly GCF_037893015.1). Lineage (NCBI taxonomy): Eukaryota > Metazoa > Chordata > Mammalia > Peramelemorphia > Peramelidae > Macrotis > Macrotis lagotis. The sequence goes on along the minus strand of NC_133660.1, from coordinate 301,703,024 downwards.
ACTCCTGACTCCAAAGCTGGTGCTTTATCCACTACGCCACCTAGCTGCCCCGCTCTTAACATATTTGACCAAAAGAAGGAAAACATGCCAATTGAGTTTAAAAATTTATCCTTCTTTTGAGGGAAATGGTGTGGGGAGATGTAAAGGAAGGGGAAAGAAGGAGCTTACAAAAGAAAGGGGGAAGTAAAAATAAAGGTAAAGTTAATGTTATAGTAAAAGTTAAAAATAAGTAAAAGGAGAAAGGGAGGAGGAAAGGGAAGAAGGCTATTAGATTGAAACTGATTGAGAGAGACAGTAGTCATAAGCAAAACATTGTGGGAAGAAATTAGTGGAAAGGAGAGAGAAAAGAACAAATAGAGGGATGATAAGATGGAGGGAAATACAGTGTTAGTAATTATAACTGTAAACTTTAATGGAATGAATTCTCCAATAAATGGAAGTGGATAGCAGATTGGATTAAAATCCAAAATCCCACAATACATTCTTTTTAGAAGTCCATTTAAAGCAGAAAGACAGACCTAGTGTAAAGATAAAAGACCTTAGCAAAATACATTAAACTTCAGCTGAAGTAAAAAAGAAGGAATAGCAATTCTGATCTCAGACAAAGCAAAAACAAAAATATAAATAATTAAAAGATATCAGGAAGTAAATTATTTGATACTAAAAGATACTATAGGTAAGAAATTAGTATCAAAATTAAACTTCTATACACCAAGTGCTATGACATTCAGATTCTTAGGGAGAGTCCAAATGAATTGCAAGAAGACATAAACAGCAAAACTTTAAATATGGGGTGCCTTGGTTTCCCTGTCTCAGAATTATATGAATCAGATCATAAAATGCACAAGAAAGAAATAAAGAAGATAAAGAAAATTTTGTAAAACTTAGATAATAGTAGACCACAGGAGAGAATTGAATGAGAATAAAAAGAATATACTTTCTTCTCTTCAGTATATGGAACCTACACAAAAACTGACCATATATTAGGCATAAATCAAATGAAGAAATGCCTGAATAGTAATTTCATCCTTTTCAGATCATGATACAATGAAAAGGTACATGTAATAAGGGACCATGGAAAGATGAACTAAAATTATTATTTTCTAATTTTTAGGATTTTGCAAGGCAATGGGGTTAAGTGGCCCAAGGCCTCACAGTTAGGTAATTATTAACTGTCTCAGGTCAGATTTGAACTCAGGTACTCCTGACTCCAGAGCTAATGCTCTATCCACTGTGCCACCTAGCAGCCCCAATTGAAATTAATTTAAATCTTAATAACAATATTAATTAATAAGTGGATCAAAAATAAATCATTGAAATAATCCACAGAACAAGGACAATAATGAGACAATAATAATCATATAAAACTTGGTAGAGTGAAGCCAAATCAATTATGAGGGTTTATTTCAAATTCCAAAATGCTTATAATAATAAATTTGAGAAAGATAAGATCAATAAATTAGACCTGCAAATAAAATTCTATAAAAAGAACAAATTAAAAATTTCCTATTAAATGACAAATTAGAAGTTCTGAAAATGAAAAGAGGAAATAATAAATTAGAGAATTAGAAAACTTTTGAACTAAGAAACTTAAGTATTGGCTACATAAAATTCAATAAAATAGATAAACTTTTGATTAATCTGATTTAAAATAAAAGAAAGAAGAAAACCAAATTACTGTATCAAAAATGAAAACAGCAAATTCTCCACTAACAAGGAGGAAATTAAAGAAATAATTTTGCAGCTCTTTTAATCAACTATTTGGCAATTAATTTGACAATCTAATTTAAAATGGATAAATATTTAGAAAAAAATAAACTACCCAAATTAGCATTCTTTAATAATATCATTTCATATGACAAAACTGAAGAACAATCAATAATCTCCCTAAGAAAAAATTCCAGGGCATTATAGACTGAGTTTAATTCCTCCAAATATTTTATGCAAAGTTAATTGAAATTATATATAGACTATCTGAAAAATATAGCTGAAGAAGTTTTTTCAATTCCTTCTATGACACCAATATGCGGCTGACACCTAAACCAGGATGAGTCAAAATTAGAAAAAGAAAATTATGCATCAATCACCTTAATAAATATAGATGCAAAAATGTTCAATGAAATTTTATCAAGGAGATTACAGCAAATTATTACTAAGTTAATACACCCTTATCAGCTTGGATTTAATCCAGGTTTGCAGGGATGATTCAATAGTAGGAAAATAATCAGCGTTGTATATATTGTTCAATTAATAACAGTAAATCCATTATAATACAGATTTTCAAAACAATGCTATAAATTTCTATGAGAAAACAATATTGAATTTCCAGTTTATAGAATCCCTCCAAAGGTGACTCCTAGTTTAGGACCAAGTAAGTGAATTCTCCTTGGCATGAAAATGTGTGTATTTAACCACAGTAAAGTTTATTTGTAAATTAAATATCAAGTAATAATATATTGTGAGTTTCTTGAGGGCAGAAGGAGGAAAATTAGGAAGAGAGGGGAAAGGGGGACAAGGAAGGAAAGAAAGAGGAGGACAAGAAGGGGAAGCGATGATGATGGTAATGTTGATAAAGAATGGGCAATCAGTAAAAAGCTTTAAATTGTGAACATTTCCTTAAATAGTGATAATTTGAACAAAGGTTGTATTCAAAGAAATTTGGTCATGTCTCATATCTATAGCTATTCTATATCTATAACTATACCATCTATATCTGTATGAAATCAAACTAGCTAGAAGAATCATAATTCTAGAAATTAGAATGAAGAAACCAAATGGGGTACAGGGAAAGAGAACTCATGATTTTTCTTTTGGCTTACTTTTTCCACTACTTTTGATCAGACAAAGACATTGAGTCCAAGGTTTTATCTTCACATGATTGTCTTAGTAGCAGTCAAGTAACGTCTTTACTAGGAGCCAAGGAAAACTAAATATGGACTCACAGTTATTGCAAGGAGCTCAGTAAGTGCACTTTGCACAAAGTAGGTTCTAGAAATTATTTCCCATTGGTAAATTACAGTGTTCATTCTTAACTATGTTCTGCAGAACAGAGTACAATGAGTCAGATGTAGTCTGATAGTGACAGTTTGTCTGAGCTATCACTTTTCTCCTCCTTCTAATCATATCTCATTTAATGAAGCACAAGAACAAATAAAAAGATATTCAGTAGTTAGAATAACAGATCTATAGACAGTCCTTTAAAAACCTTCAAGACATCTTCTTAGTATTGTTGTTTTTAATGATAATAACATTTTTTGATAATTATTAATAATATAAAAGGAAACTGAGTAGTGGTGACATATTTACACTTCTATTTTGGGGGAGAGATTAGACTGGTGGATAGCTAGAACTCCATAGTACTTGGGGGGGGTACTTTGTTTAGAAATAACATTACAATTATCTAATTTGATCTTCACAGCAACCCTGGGAATTTGGTTGCCTTAAAAACTTTATTGATTAAGAAAAAGAAAGAAATAGAAGTTAAATAATTTCTTTACTATCATGTGGTTAGTCACTTCTTAGCAATGTAAATATTTTATGTCAATTGACATGCCTGCCTCAGTTTCTTTCTCTTTAAAATTGAGACAATAACATGAATATCACAGGATTGCTGAGAAAATAAAATTAGACTCTATTTGTAGAACACTTTGCAATCTTTAAAGTTATTGTATCTATCATATTTTCATCTTATATCAAATGGTAGTATAATGACAATAATGACTAACCTCTACATACAGTCCAAATATTGCTATTATGATACATGTACAATATGTACATATAAAAGTGCATATATTGATATGTACATAAACATATAGATATCTAGGAATTTAGAGATTATGATAAAAGCTATAAAATCAATTTTGGAGGTACATCAGAAAACATAAGTATTGGGGTGGCTAGATGGTGCAATGGATAGAGCACTGGCCCTGGAGTCAGGAATACTTGAGTTCAAATCTGGCCTCAGGCAATTCATAATTTCCTTAGCTGTGTGGCCTTGGACAAGTCACTTAACCCCATTGCCTTGCAAAAAGACAAAACAACATCAAAGACAAAAACCCTAAAAAAAAACATAAGCATTAATTCACTATTAGTGGAGTTATGAACTTGTCCAATTATTCTGCAAAGCAATGTTTGTTTATTACAAGAAATAATAAAATTTTCAGCTTTTTGATGCAGAAATTTGATTGCTAAGAGATTTACTTTAAGGATGTCAAAGACTGAATCAAAAACATACCAAAGTATTAATAATAGAACACTCACAATATCAATTAATTGTTAACACATGAAGTTACTAAGTGGGACTAAACAGTTATTAAGCACAAATAAAGAGAGAAGAAATAAATTTGGGTCACTGAGAACAATCCAAAGGTAGGTAGGTATGATCCTGCAACCTTTTTGACATCCTAGGAAAGTCACACTTTCATGACATCCTATAAATGTGTTAATTCATAATTTGAATAAATTTGAATATAAAGAAAAATCATGCTCCAAAGTCCAAAATGAGGGATTTTCTTTTTTTTTTCTGAAGATTTTCTTGACGTATGCACTTGATCCAAATTTTCAAATAAAGATATGCCCCTGTGAATGGAAAAGCAGTGAATGTTATGTAAAACAGAATCTATAAATGTGCAAGTAAATGAAATACAACGGAAATAGTTGCCACAAAAGTTCTGGGTTGGTCAATTGTGTAAATATGTCCCATGAATCTATATTCTTGGTGAATGCATATTTTTCAATTTGCACCCCCCCCCCCAAAAGAACATAGAGACTATGGTGCTTATAAGGTCTTTCTAAGTCTTTGCCTTGATGGTGCTGAGATTTTCATCCTAATGTCGTTGTCTATGTTTGTAGTAGCCAAATATGGACTTGTCAGAGGCATTTCTGCATTCCACAGTTAAGATATTCATTGTGTCTCTTTTATCTTTTTGTGGAATTACTAATTTTCATGTGAAACTTTGTACTTTTATTTTGATGCTAGTCTATTTCAATGTTCATACAAGTGATATCACAGTGGTGGTTAACTGTACATTAATCTGTATTGCTATATTTCCCTCTTCCCCTTCTCTAAAACAGCCATCTTGAATTGTCTCTGCATATATATTTTATAATTTAAATGCCCAAGTTTAAACTTGGAGAAGAAACAAATTATTGCTCATTTCTTGGTATAGTTGAGTGACTATTTGTGTACCACTCCTCTCTCTGTCTCTTCTCAAATCTTCCTCTCTCTCTCTCTCTCCCTCTCTCCTCTCTGTTTCTGTCTTTCTGCTTTTCTTTCTCTCAATTTCTCTTCCTTATATCTCTAGGTCTCTGTCCCTCTGTCTCTTTCTTTATATCTGTTAGTCTGTCTCTATATGCAGTTGACCTCTGATGCCCAAGAAGACCTTGATTACATTTTTTTCTTCCTTACTTCTGTCCTTCCTTCCTTCCTTCCTTTTGTTCTTTCTTTCTTTTTCCCTCTCTCTCTTTCTCTTTCTGCCTTCCTTCCTTCCTTCCTTCCTTCCTTCCTTCCTTCCTTCCTTCCTTCCTTCCTTTTGTTCTTTCTTTCTTTTTCCCTCTCTCTCTTTCTCTTTCTGCCTTCCTTCCTTCCTTCCTTCCTTCCTTCCTTCCTCTCTCTCTCTCTCTCTCTCTCTCTCTCTTTCTCTTTTTCTTTGTTTCCCTTTCTTTCCTTTCTGTTTTTCTTTCTCAAAATGGCTAACTTAGAAATGTTTTGCATGATTGCACATCTGATATTGCTTGTCTATTCGAGGAAGAGGGAGGGAGAGAATTTGGAACTCAAACTAAAAAAGGAATGTTAAATGGTTTTATTGAATGTTATTAAAAATAATAATAAAATAATTTATTTAAATAACCATTGCTCCCTTCTTTGAAGCAATCTTTCCAAACTTAAACCAAAGTCAGAAGCCTTTGCTTCTTGTTAGTTGCTAATTTGTGAACAAGATAGGAAAGGATGTAGAAATTCCATAAGAAAACAGTAAAGTTCCTGCTTTCAGGAGGTCCAGATTTTAAATAGGACATTCAATGAATTAAAGTGACTGATTTCCTGGGAGATTCAGAAGTTCATCTTGTACTTAGGGGCTGGAACACAAATAAGCAGCAAGGATAGTCACTGAGGAATGCAGGAAAATCTGGCAATGTCAATAATCACAGAACGGTGATTTTTAAGTAAAGAGGCATGCCTCTAATGGTCAGGGTGGAATGGATCTTTGGGTTACATTAGCAATATCAGAAAATGGAGTATGGATCTGGACAAGAGAAGTTTATTTGAAGAACTGAAAATTTTCTGCCTTGTAATGATGGAGGCTAGCAGTGGAGCTGATAGTAGGAAGTAGGGTTTCCCGTAGCTGTCTATTCTACTTTTATTGCTATTTTACGATCAAATAATTCCTATATCATTGAGGCAAATTCAGAGATATGCTAAAAAAAGAAATTAAATAAGAATGTGTTTCATATGCATGTGTATATTTGTGTATATATCCGATCTTACATGCTATATGGGTATGAGCTGGAGGGATTATTATACATATACACTGAGACTGTTGTTAAGAAAACTGGATTATTTAGCTTTCATGTATATTTATGATTTCATGGATGTAAACAATACAAAATTTGGTGTAAAAATTCCTAATCATTAATCAACAAACATTTATTACCCTTAGCGTGAATGGATATCAAAAACTAATTGTGATCCAGTCATAGGGCTTTTAAAAAGTCTATTGCTTTATCGGGGGCGGCTAGGTGGTGCAGTGAATAGAGCAGCGGTCTTGGAGTCAAGAGTACCTGGTTTCAAATCTGACCTTAGACACTTAAAAAAAATACCTACCTGTGTGTTCTTGGGCAAGTCACTTAACCCCATTGCCTTGAAACATCTAAAAACAAAAAAAAAAAAAGAAAAAAAAGACTATTGCTTTATCCAAGGTCAAATTGTTAGTGTGATAGAAGGGAACCTTGAAACCAAGTCTTCTTAGCTTCAATGACAGCCTCTAGTCACTATGTATATTTTTAAAAGCATAATTGATTTTAAACTGAGGAGCACCTAAGGATTGGGAAAGTCTTCTCACTTATGTGACAAGGGAGGAGACTGAGGACCTGATTGTATAAACCCCTTGTCCAAGGTCCTCTAGAAAGTGGAGTGTGGATTTGAACCTATGTCCTCTGACTCCAAATACAGTCCTCTTCCCATTGCATTAAAGTTCTCTCCTCTTTTGCTGGCAATTTATGAATGCATGATACATGATTTCATTTTGGAAAAAATGTTACCTCAGAAGGGTTAAACACTTAGTCCCTCATATGTTCAAATATTTGATTGCCATACTATTTGTGGTTTAGCCAAAATGGACAAAAGTAGAAATATTAGAGGTAGGTAAAACATCATTCCTTATGAATGAACCAATGGAAAGACTTGCCTTCACTGCTCAGAGACTTATTTGTCATCTTTGCCTTAAAATATGTAAGGGGAAAATATGAGGGGGAAAAACACAATTATCAATATTTTATTACATATGAAATATTTGGAAATAAGTTTTCAAAACAGGAAATAGACAGATTTTTCTCTCCCTAAGTGTTTTGCGAAGAAAGTTTTTTTTTTTTAATTTTCATAACCACTCCTTAGTTCATTTTCTAACACACAGTAGCCCATATAATTTTTTGACTTTACCTGAAGAAACTCTGAGGCTACTGAAAAGAAACCTTTCAGAATTCAGTATATGTCCTTCTAATAATGACATTTATAAGGGGAATGCTTCTTACCAGAGATGAGAGAGTCATTGAAGACCCAATTTCTTTCCTTTATGATTTTTTTCCCAGGTAAAGGCAGCTCTGGCACAATCTGAAGTTGCAAAAGTTGAGTTAATTATTTCTTGCTGTAAGTGATGTCCCTCAGTCCCTTGGAGTTTGAAAGTTTATTCTCCAAGTTCATAAACTTTGATGCAATTACTATAAATACTTGATTGACCAGAAGAGACAGTTAGCTCTAAGGATAGGAGTGGATAAGGAGCTTGGGGTGAGAGAGGGATGGGGCCCCGGAGTTGTCACTACCTGAGTTCCAAAAAACCTTTGGTTCTTGTAGAAATTTTAAGATGTGATCAGAAAAATAGTCTCAGTTCCTATCCTAGCAAGAATAAGAATCTATTTTAGCATCTCTTTTGGAAAGGAGCCTGAGGACAAGGACTGGGCAGTGATCCCAGATTGTAGAAAACTTTTTGGTTTCTATTTTTGGAACAGACAGAAGTTGCAACTTCTGAAGAACTTCGGATTTTTCTACTAAGCAGCTTAGACCTGGCAAATGGAAGACTCGAAATGACTTATTTTGCAAAAGTGACTGTGTGAGTTTTGAATTTTTTTTATATTTTTCTACTCCTTACTCTTACTGCAGTAGTGTCAATACTGTCCCTGAGAGCATAAATATGTGCACATTTGTCTTTTGGGACAACAGAAGTCTATGCAAACACTTCCAGAATTCACAGATCTGGTTCACAATTCCATCTGTGACCCTAAATCAGCGAACGTTTACTGCTAACAAAGAGGACTAAGAGGAAAGTGTGAGTTATCATCATTATTCTTATTAAATTTTTAATCATATTTCTTGCAGGTGTGCAGAAAAATAATGCTGGGATTAAATGCTATCGAGCTCTCATTCTCTTTGTTCAGTATTTTACCAACCAATGCAGAAATAGATAAAAAAAATCTTGTTGTTGTTTTTAATTGATTAAAAGGCAACATAAAGTTAAATTCTTAGTATGCTGTTAGTGACATTTATATTGCCTTATGTCTTATAAGCATATCATCTATATTGTTGAATCCATAGAAAAATATGATGATGATGAAGAGATGACTTATAGATATAGTTGACACAGAAATGTCAATTTTGGCTTTGTGGAGTAATTATTTAGTGTATCAATCTCCACAGTCAAGATCATTTTCCCATATAACTATATTTGCTTCAGAAACTAAAGGAGTTAGAGGGAGATGTATGTGTTTTCATGGATTGATTATTCTCTTTTTGTTGCCCTTTCTTGTCACCTTTGACCCTTTGGTGATGCTTTGGGGACAGAAAAGTAGTTCAAAGTTGTAATCTCCAAATAACTATTTAGGGGCAATTCTCTTTTACTGTGCTTCAGGCTTAGAGTACCTAATTATAAAAAGGAGATACAGAAAGCTCAAAATATTCCTTAATAGCATATTTAAAATCACTTTTCCTCATCAGTTTCTTTTTTCCTGAGCCCTCTAATTAGAGACTTTTCCCCCCTTTCTATAGTATTCACCATTTTCCTATTTAAAATTCTATCTTTGGTTTAAATACCACTTATTCTCTATTTCTTCCTAATTTTGTCATTTCATAGGTTAATGTCACACTGGGAAGACTTGCCTGCCTGCATTTATTTATCTATATAAAGGTAAAAGTAGAACATAGGATGTAAAGGAAAATAAAAATCGAGAATGCAAAACCAGAATCTCTATTTCATAAATAACAACAAATCATTGAAAGATTGGAAAAGGGAGAGAACGGCGGAAGCAATGATTTAGAAAAAATTATCTTATCAAAGAAAGAACGTATTTTACTAGTTTTCTGAATAACTGTAATTTGCTGACATCAAATAATTTAATGTTCCTGAATAGAGATGGAATTCCTCTGCTTCTCTCAATCTTCCTTTGCCTTCCTCTGACTCTATAACTTTGCTGTTTTTATCTGTCTTTGTATATGTATACTTTCCTTCTTCTTTGCTTTTTTCTTCTTCATGCTTGCAAAATGCACACACATTTGACAACATATGGATTTTGCGAAGTATACTATACATGTGTGCACATGTGTGAATTCATACATATAAAGAAATGCATAATTTTCCTATTCTTATTTTACTACCTCCAAACATACCTGTCACCGTCTCCTCTAGGCAATTGCCCAGCTGACGGAAGATGTTTTACTTATTAATTCTTTTTAAATCCAGGAAATATCAAAGCACATTCTACTTAGAGATGACTTTTTTAGTCAGCAAGACTACAGTCTCAAAAGAGGGTTGGAGGACTAATTGACTTTTAAAAGTCTTTATAAAATATTTTTTGATATAGTATGGATTCCTTAATCTCTAATCTTTATTTTCCCTATCTGCAAATGAGAAAGATACACTAGATGTTTCAAAATATTCCTTTCAGCTTTCAATTTGTGATCCTAAATTTGTCAACTTAGCTACAGAATTGTACTTAGTTACTTCAACAATCAAACTCCCTGGATTATTTGATTTTCCTTTTACCTTATCTTTCAGGGCTTACCTATGTTTTCCCGTTTCTCACTTTCTTCTTTTTATCTGTTTTCAGGGTGGTTCCTCTCTCTATCTTCCTTTGTTGAAGCACACAGGCATGCATACACATATACATATATATGAGATAGGGTGATGTACGCACACAATATTCATATGTATATGCATGTAAATCTATACATACAAACACACATGTGTATGTATGTAAACATTCTTCATCCTCTCCCTCCTTTCACCAAAATATGGTTTTGTTTATAGTTTTGGGGTTCCCTATTCTCCAATTTAAAGGAAAATGAGTAGAAATATTCTAGTTCTTACAAGTAACTAAAAATGAAAATTGTAAGTGTATTTTTTCCCTTATGTCTTTTATTTCATTTAATTTTCTGTGTATCTGTGATATCAAATAGATAAAATCTTTCCTTCCTGAATTAGTTTGGGAAGCATAAAATATTTATTGAAAATCTACTAAAAACACAGAATCTTTAAAACAGAAATAAACTTGTTTTGGGAATATTAATGGGGGCAGATATTGCTTTTGCCAAGTACCTCTGCCTTTGCTAATGATGCCTTTCTCTGAAATGGAATTGGAGAATCACAAATGCTCTCTTTTCTGAAACGCTGTGATACAGAGGAAATACTATGAATCTGGGAGAATACTCGGGGATTCTTGAATCTGCTAACTCAATTGAGGAGCAATTTAAATTACTTAGTCTAATTATGCCTCAATTCCTCCAAAATGTATATGCAATAAAAGTGATGATACCTTCTCTAATTAAATCACTACAATGCATATAAATTCTGTATGCAATACATATATATATATAGAACATACATGTAAAAGATATACATATATATTTACATGTGTACAAGCATTTTCATTTTCCTTTCAGATAGAGAACAAGGTACATCATATTTTACCTAATGAATATTTAACAATGTATAAATTCTTAATTTACTGAAAGGATTGCGGGGACTAAAGTGGAGAATAGAAAAAATTTATCTGTATGTATGTATGCATCTCTGCAACCATATATCTCAAAGGATCTGTCTCTGTCTCTGTCTCTTTGTTTCTAGCTCTGTCTCTGTCTTTCTGTCCGTTTCTTTCTTTCTTTCTCTCTACCCTTTTCTATATATTGCTCTCCCTCCTCTTTCTATATATATACATATGTGTGTGTGTTTGTATGCATGCATATGTGTGTAAATATATGAACAAAGAAAGATATAAGAGGAACTCTGAAAATGGGTGAGGAGAAGAAAGAAAGGTAAAAAATGAGCAGATACTGAAAGAAAAAGGAAAAGGAAAATCAAATAGTCCAGCAGTTTGATTGTTGCAATAACTAAGAACAGGTCCCCAGCTAAATTCATAGGATCACAAATTTGAAGCTAGAAGAGATGTTTGAAATCATCTGGTGAAGCTTTCTCATTTGCAGATGGGGAAACTGGGACTCAGAGAGATTGAGAGATCCATCTTAGGTCCCATGGGTGAGTTACTTTAAAAAGTCATGTCCCCTAATTGGCCCTCCACCACTCTTTTGAGTCTGTATTCTTGCTGATTAACAAAAAATCAAGAGATAATAGTAAACAATAAATATAACACCTTCTAGCAGCTGAACAATTATGTGGGAGATGATGACTGGGATATTTGAAGGTAGGAAAAATGAATAGGCAAAGTGTCTGTCCCTTTATCCATAGATTTTCTGTTTCCTTCACTGCTAATACAGCGATACCTAACCTTAAGTAACTCCAACTTGGTCAGGAGAGAGGACTAAGCATGTGAGCCTGAAGTAGCTGCCTAATCTTTATAACACTGTGTAAAATAAACCCACAATGACAACAAACAAGGTACAAATTAAAAGAAAAGATACTTGAACAAAATTTTCACTTGCAAACTATACCTATTATCCTTTTTATTTTTACAATTTGATCTCTCTGCTTCTATCTTCCAAATCTTTTTTTTTTCCTTTTACCCACATTCCTTTTTTTTTTTAAAGGAAAAGGGGGTTAAGTGGCTTGCCCAAGGCCACACAGCTAGGTAATTATATTAAGTGTCTGAGGCTGGATTTGAACCCAGGTACTCCTGCCTCCAAGGCCGGTGCTTTATCCACTAGGCCACCTAGGTGCCCCAAATGCCACCTAGCTGCCCCATCACATTCTTCTATTTGGAACAAATCTCTTCTCCCTCCCTTCCTCTCTATTACTATTCCTTTCTGTTCTAGCCTTTTTCTTTCCATTTTTCCTTTCTTTCTTTCTTTCTTGCCTCCTTTTCTCCATTCTTTCCTTCATTTCTTCTTTTTCCCTCCCTCCCTTCCTCCCCCATTCTTTCCTTCCTTCTCCCTGCTTCTTTACTTACCTTCATTTTTCTCGCTTTCTCTTTCTCACTTCCTTGCTTCCTTCCTACCATCCCAACGTCCATCTTTCTGCCATTCTCTCCCTTTCTTTATCTCTCTCTTTCTCTCATTCTCTGTCTCCCTTTCTCTCTCTCTCTCTCTCTCTCTCTCTCTCTCTCTCTCTCTCTCTCTCTCTTCCTTCCTTCATTACGTTACTTCCTTCCTTCCTTTTTTCCCTTCCTCTCTTGAATGTAACATTCCTCCTTGGAATATTAATCCATAAGAAACCTTTCATTCAATCTGTTTTTTTCGGTTTTTAGGAAAATTTGGATTCAATATTTTAAACAGAGAAATGAAGTGATTAATGATTAAAGATAATTATTTTAACTGGCCTTAGATTAATATAATTAAGTGGGATTATAGATTTGGAGTATTGAATGGTGCCTTTGAAATCTATTTGCTCATGTGTTATTACATTTTGATGAAACTGGAACACATAGAGATTAAAACCTTGACTAATATCAAATACATAGTAAATGACAGATCAGAACTCAGAACTTCAGACTTACTTCAGAGAGAAACTTTCCTTGAGAAAAAAGGTGTACTGCAGAATTTATGTTAATATATATATGTATACGTATATGTATATGTATATGTATATGTGTATGTGTATGTATATGTGTATGTATATGTATATATATGTATATAAATATATAGTTTTATATATATATATATATCAAGTTGTTTTTATTTTATAAGCAGACTTGTGATTTCAGCAGTAACAAGTCTTTTCTATGTAGAAGCACCTTATATTTTTTGTATTTGGTAAATCACTTTAGAGAGTTGCTGGGGGTCTGAGAGGATAATGATTTGCCCTTGGTTACACAGTTTAAATATATCAAAAATATTAGAACCCTGATCTAGCTGACTCTGAGACTTGACTCACTATTGAACTTTATGTTATGAAAAAGTTGAGTTCAATTCTTGTTTCTGACACATTCTAGCTCTATGACTTGGGTAGCATGTCCACGCATGTCTGTGTGTGTGAAAGGTTAACATAAATTCACATAAACATATGATGACATTGATTGTTAGAACAATCTTAAAACTTTGACCACCAAATATCTGGAATTTACAATATGGAAAGTGATAGATTCTGGCTGTCTTCTTCTCTCTAAGGCCAAGTCAACTGTGCATTTGAAGAATACAATTAATTATATTAATATCAATGCTGAGATTTATTTCCTTCTGTTTGACTTTCCATATTCTCCCATTATCCCTGCATTTCCATAGTTCATTCTTACATTTGGAATACATTCCATCCTCTTTTCTGTCACAAAGAATTCCTATGTAACTTCTAGTAAATATCTGTCAGTTATTAGTATGTTTGACTTTTAAAACGATTTGTATTATGTTGTGTATGTGTTGTATTTAGTGCATTGTGAATGTGTTACATTTCCTATCTATAAAGTAAACTCTGGGAGGACAGGGATGGCTTTTCACAAGGCCTTCAAATGTTTCATTTTTTAGTTGTTTTTTTTTTTTATTTTACAAGGCAAATGAGGTTAAGTGGCTTGCCCAAGGCCACACAGCTGGGTAATTATTAAGTGTCTGTAACTGGATTTGAACCCAGGTACTACTGACCACAGGGCCAGTGCTTTATCCAATATGCCACCTAGCTGCCCCTTTTCATACATTTCTTTTAATCCATACCTGTTATTTCAACAGTGCAGTGAAACACCAGCATATAACCTAATTTAAACAATGCATATTATCAATTGCTAATAAGGTCATAAGAATAGTATTATACATTTATGAATTTAAGGAAGGAATCAACGAAAATCCCCTCTTTTTATATATGAGTAAACTAGGAAACAGAAAATTAATTGATTGGTCTAATCGTGTAAAAGCAATTACTGATATAGGTAGTACTTAAGCCCAGTCCCTCTGACTCCAAATGTAGTATTTTTTTCTAATACCATGTCATTTGGAGAATTGCTTAGTGAATTAAGAGCTTCAGTGTTTTACTCACATGATGTGAACATGTTTCTTTCTTAGCCCAAAGCCTTTATTCTTCCCACAATGAAACCCTGGTTCTAAGCTGGTAATTAGGAATATCTTAAAGTATTTGTTCAATTGAATTTGTTTTCATGATGCTTCCCTTTGAACTTTTTCCTATCGGTAATTCTCATTCGGATCCTTCCTCTATTCACAGAAATCATGAAAATACAGACCAATGTGACCGAATTTGTTCTCCTTGGACTGACGCAGGATCCAAAAATGCGGAAAATAGTATTTGCTATTTTCTTTGTTTTCTACCTTGCAACTATTTTGGGAAACATACTTATTGCTGTGACCATCAAGACCAGTCCTGCGCTTGGATCCCCTATGTACTACTTCCTTTCCTATTTGTCCTTTGCAGATGCCTGCTTTTCTACTACGACCGCCCCCAGACTCATCAGAGACAGTGTTTCCGGGAATCAGACCATCTCTTTCAATGATTGTATGACTCAAGTATTTGCAGCCCATTTTTTTGGCTGCATGGAGATTTTCCTCCTCGTCCTCATGGCCTATGACCGTTATGTGGCCATCTGTAAAGCACTGCGCTATTCTACTATTATAAGTCGCAGGGTCTGTGGCATATTGGTATGCTTGGCCTGGGTGGGCTCATGTATCCACTCCACTGCCCAAATCTTTCTTGTCTTAAGTTTGCCCTTTTGTGGTCCCAATTGGATTGACCATTATTTCTTTGACTTGCAACCGCTGTTGAGACTAGCCTGCACAGACACATATGTGGTAAATCTCCTCATTATCTCTAATAGTGGAGTTATATGTATGGTGAGCTTTGCATTACTGATCATATCCTACATTGTTATCCTGTATTCCCTGAGAAATCACAGCTCAGAAGGGAAGTGTAAAGCCTTATCTACCTGTAGTTCCCTTATCATTGTGGTCATTATCTTCTTTGTACCCTGCATATTCATATACACTCGACCCCCAACCACATTCCCTGTGGACAAGTTGGTGTCTGTATTTTACACAATTGGCACCCCCTTACTCAACCCTTTAATATATACTCTGAGGAACAAGGATGTAAAAGATGCCATGAAGAAGTTATGGAGGAGATTCGTAGGATCTTAGATGAGTGACCACCTAGCAAACAGTATATGAAAAACCTAATTCAGCTCCATATGAAGATAAAGGATTTGTTTTCACCATGAGGAGGCATACCTGAGAATAATTTTGAAAATCAAATAGCAATATTCACAACTTTATGTCACTGACTTTGTATCCAGATCTACTTAAAAGCTGGGAGATTGACCTTGATAGTCCTAATGCCAGTGTCAGTTAAACAGGGATATGAGACACCATGTGGTATGGTTGGAAATTGAAGTCCACCATGGATTTCCCTCTTTCTTTGTCTCTTTCTCTGTTTATGTCCTCTCTCTCTCTCTCTCTCTCTCTCTCTCTCTCTCTCTCTCTCTCTCTCTCCAGCAATGTAATATTAGAGTCTGAACAAGGAACAGATGAGGGAGAGATGGATAAGCTATATGAGATGATTCTATTCAGGGACAAAATTTCTTAAATCAAGACTGTCTGTCTTTGATTCTCTCTCTCTCTCTCTCTCTCTCTCTCTCTCTCTCTCTCTCTCTCTCTCTACTGTTTTTGAAAGTTAAGGTGGAACATATCAGTTTCTGTTATGGTGGGGTTGGGTGATGCTCTTTTCCTCTCACTGTCTGTGGGTATTCCTTGAGTTGCCTGATTACTGATAGAAAAATTTTCTCTTTTAAGAATCATTATTTATAATGTAAATAGAGATTAACCTCTCTTCTCAAGAAAGGTGGTTTCCCCCGTTATGTTGTTGGTGCCTGTGTGACCTTGGGCAAGTGACTTAACTTCACTGCTGGTCCAAAATGAGAGATTGGGTTACTTGGCATCTCCCTGTCTTTCCAGTCCTAAATCTCTGATCTTTTCCTATCTGTGATGCTCACTCCCCAGTTGGGGTTTGGGGTTGAGGAATAGTGTATGTAATTGCAACCATGTTTGAGATTAGGGTTCATTTTGTTGAACTGATTTTTCTTTTCTTTTTTCTAATTTCTTTTATGAAAGATAGCACAGTGGCAATAAGAACCTGTTGGTGCTGCTAACAAATTGCCAGGTTTGATTATTTCTAGAGTGTTGAAAGAATATAAGACTGGGATGGCTATTTGTGGCTAAGCTCTGGTTGCCCCATTCTTGATACCTTTGGTTGAAGCGTTTACTGGCAGGTGGCAAAGTCTTGCAAAAAGAAGCTAAATTGATAAAGTGATAGCAAACTATTCCTTGGATCTAGAAAGGAAAATGATGTTCTGCAAGGGCTTCCCTGGAGAGTGGTCAGAGAAGCATTAATGCTTTCTCCATGATAGATGGTAGGAAGTCATTCTTAGAATGCAATGTAATTATTTTATTTTGCATTCATGAGCTGCTCTTGTACTGTTTTGGTATCTGGTTGGCTTCAATAGTTTAATCTCTAATTTGCTTCTGTCTAACTTTGAAAATGCAACATTGGACCTGGAAAATTGAGTCTAGTTGCCAGTCAAATTATGAGATTCGCCAAAGGGATGATACCAGATACAATGTGAATTTACGTCAATGTGAAGATTTAAGGAAAAAATGGTTTGTGTACCATGTAACAAAATGTACTTCTGGGAGAATAAAAGTTTGCGTGATATCATTTAAAAAAAAGAATGAAAGGTCATTCCTTTCTCTTCCCCATATTGCCTACTAAAACAAACTATAAAATAAATAAAAATTGCATAAGCACAAAGTTTAAAATGTTTGTTGTATAAGAGTGGAGGATAAGGTTTGGTGTATATGTTACTTATGAACTGACCAACTAGCATTTGATATTGTGATAATTCTAAAAACCATTCCATATACAGAGGAGAATGTCGTTACAAGAACTAGAGGGAATAATAAAAGTGCCATCAATATTTTAGACTTGGATGGGAACTTCACGACCATCAAATCAAAATTTCGCCAATTCTACATGAGAAAAGAGGGAGAGTCGCAAGGTCAGTATATGTTGGAAGAACAACTTAAACCTCTTGTTTTTCCTACTCTGATACTGCCAAGCTTTGCCTGTCAATCCTCCCAAATTTGATTGAAAATTCTTCATTGTTTTTTTCCTCTAAGTCTCAGTATTGGTAAGAAGGTTTGATTTTGTGGAATTTAGGCTCAACTCAGTAAGGAATTCGCTTTTCAGGCCTTTTAAAGTCACCTGAAAATGCACCTGCAGATGGAATTATAGCCCTTGCTTGCCTTGGAAGAATGAAGAGTCATCCTAGGTCTAGCTAAGCCACCCCATTGACCAAATAACCAATTAAGAGCGTTATATTTGGATGTTGATGTGATGTCATGTATGCTTGGTGATGTTTCTTCATGTTTATGCCAGTTATGGGGTTGGGAATTTAGGGAGCAATGTGGTGATATGCACTCACAGTACATATCAAAAATATGAAATTCAATAAACATTTCTATTTAAAATTGCACATATTTTTCATGGTGTCATTTGATTATTAGGAGGAATTGAATGCGGTTATTGCATCAGCTGATCTTTAAGACCACTTTAACACTGAAATCTAAAATTCTATACAGTCAAAAGTAATGTGTTAAAGTCTCATATTTTGGGAAGACTGTGGCTTTGTGTCTATCCTGTTTCCATCAGTGATATAATGAATTTAGCTCAAGCAAACAATAATATATTATTAAATTTTCAGCATGAGCAGTTAAACTACATAAATTTCCAAATACTATAAATCACATCTCAATTCATTCTTTTTTAGATTATCTGTACTTAACAAAGCCATGGAAGAAATATTACTACTGCAAATTAAACTTAAAAATCTGTTGTGTATAAGTATCTTTTCTGGCAGAGAGCTAGTTAATTATCAGCACACTGCTGTCCCATTCAAGTCCAAGAAATTTTAAACCTGATAATTAAGAATTCCTTTATTAACCACCTTAAGTCCCAGTTCCAAAAGTTTTATAAAAATTCCCAAGCTCAAAAAGCTTTGGGATAACCTATCTATTTCCCAGAAGTAAAATTTTGAAGAATGGCATTTGATGACACAAGGGATACGGTTAGTTTTCTGTACAACTTTCTACCTACTTCATTCCCAAAACCATGCTTGATGTTAAAAGATCTTCATTTTCCAGAAAGGCTTCAATCAGTCCAGACCATAAAAAGCTGTAAAATTCAAGTATTGTTCATGTTAATTTTGCTACTGACCTTACTAGTTTCCTGGAAGTGAGAAGACATCTTCTGATTTGAAATTCAATTGAAATGAAGGAAAATTCAATTGTAGATATGAGATCATCAGATTGGCACATAGGTCTGTACTTTATATTCACATAATAGACTCCACTTGAATACCTGTTTTAGTGACTAATAATAGTAATAATAATAAATTTAAATAATATTAACAGCTAGAAATTATAAGATTTATAAATTATTTTATATATGTTAATACACTTGATTCAAGAAATGCTATGAGAAATGTTATCATAATAATCACTATTATTCTCATTTTACTGCTGATGAAACTAAAGCAGAAAGTTCAGTTTGTTTCTTCTGTTTTAAACTTTACTAGCTTCACATAACTAGTTAGCATCTGAGACAAGATTCAGAATCAGGTCTTCCTGACAATAAGTCCCAGACTTTATCCACTGTGCCAAAGTA
Organism: Macrotis lagotis; assembly: GCF_037893015.1. Classification (NCBI taxonomy): domain Eukaryota; kingdom Metazoa; phylum Chordata; class Mammalia; order Peramelemorphia; family Peramelidae; genus Macrotis; species Macrotis lagotis. The sequence goes on along the minus strand of NC_133660.1, from coordinate 301,683,723 downwards.
GGTCACTTCTATAAAAGTCTCTTTGATGGTCACATTACTGAATCTGAGCAGGCAAAAAAGACATCATCAGAAATAAAAGAATGAAATAAAATTAATCAGATGAAATACAAGACAATGTAATGTTAGTTAATGAGTTTAATGGGAAAAAATCTTGATAGAATACTAAGACTCTGTATTTATACCAAAATTGGATACCCATGTCATAAGTACCAGTTTGTGGTATCAAAAGCGATATTTCCCTGTAGTGTGGAAAGTTGAGAAATATATGTTTTTCTGTCTTGTCCTGCACATCTTCTGTCTTGTCTCCAGTATCTTAGAGGAATTAAAAAAAACACAAGACATCATCCCATTTCATTAGGTTCTCACCAGTGGTGAGGGGCAAAGCAACATTCTATCAGATTTCTAGTTTCATCTATTGCCTTGGGGAAAATAGAGTATCACCACTCCTGTTACAAGGTTTTGTTTCTTCACAGAACTGTCCAAGGCTCGGAAAGGATTTCACACTTCTTTACCTATTCATTGCATATACTTTTCCAATTTTCTTATATATTACTTTTGCCTTCCACTTCCACACTCTTCAGTCCAATGACACTGACTTCTTTACAATTGCCCAAGTGAGGGGCTTCTCTTTTGGCTCTATCTCTCTCTATCTCCCATGATTTAAATACTTTGGTCCCCGTATCTGTCTCTTGGGTTCCTTAATTTCCTTTAAGTTACAGGAAAAATTCATCTTCTGTAGGAAACCTTCCCAAATCTCTCTAGATTTTTATGTCTTTTCTTTAGTATTTGTTTCTTATTTATCATGTATGTAATTTGTATGGCATTTTTGCACATTATCTCGCCCATTAATATGTGATTTCTTTGAGGACATTTGAAAAATATCATTTTGCCTTCAAAATACTTAACACAATGCCAGGCAAGAGTGGGCACTTTCCTGATGTTAGGAGTCTTCCCTTGAGAACAGAGGATAAATATTTCTATTTTCTGTAAGTATATTTCTAAATAGCCTATTTAACTTAAAAATACACCCAATATAATTTTTTCAAAGAATCACAGATTTATAGAACAAAAGATTTCTAGACTAAATCTAATTTAATTTCTTCCTGTTACAGATAAAGAAATTGAAATCTAGAGAACATAAAATGATTTGTCCAAGGTCTCATAGATGGAGGAAGGTAAAACTAAATTAAGAAGCAAATAAACAGAAATAAAAAGGAATTTATTTTCAGGAAATGTTCTATCGTAAACAATCTGTAATCTGTCATATTTTAAAATCTTTTCTTCCCTTTTTATCTCCAGTGCTAACAGCAGTACTTGGTCATATGATTGATGTTTAATAATTGTCTATTGGTTGATTCATTAATGGCCTGATAGTATCACAAAGTTGCAAGGAACCTCACATGTAATCTAGGCCAAGCCAAACTTGAAATATTACCCCATATGCCAGTAGTTCTCCTTCTTTCAGGTCTCAGGAACTTTTTCTCTCATATAAAATATTGAGGACTCTAAAGTACTACTGTTTATACTGGTTGTACCTATCAATTTTTATGGTATTACAAAGTAAAACTTGTAATTTAAATTATTTATTTATTTACATATAAAAGCAACAAATTTATCTCATGAGAACATAATATTTGTAAAAAAAGCTTTATTTTCTAAAAAAACAGGAATGAGAATATTGTTATTTTCCCCCAAATTTCTTTAATGACTAGTTTAATAGGGAAAAAGCTGTCTGCTTTGTCATTCAGCACATAGTGATAACTTGTGTTGGTTGGAATATATGAAGAAAATCTACCTTCACACAATATAAAGTTGAAAAAGTTAAAATCATAATTTTTTAAATATAATTTTTTAACTTTATAGCTGTACTAAAAGTGTTTTAGGGACTCCTTTAAACTTTAAGAAACAATGTCCAATCCCTGGGAGATCTGTTGTGGACATGCCATCCAGATGAAAACAAAATAAAACCAAACAAACAAATAATGAAAATAGAATCTGAATGAACACTCTAAACATTTTTTAAAAATTTATCATTTTTTCCCTTAATTTTTCCCATAATTTTCTTTCTTTTCCCTTGGTCCTAATTCCTCATACAGAAAATGACTAATATGTAAACATGTCAAACACAAATGAACATGTACAATGTTCACTAGACTGTTCACCACTGAGGGGGAAAGGGGTGGGAAGGGAGGGTGGAAAAAAAATTATGTAACATAAATATACATGTGGATGAATGCTGAAAAACTTGTGTAACATGGAATTAGGAAAAAAGTAAATATCAATTAGGAAAAAAAAACAATGTCCAATACAAAATACCTGAGAGTAAATTAGACTTTCTTGAAGTTGCCAAGTAAAATAAAATTCAAAATCTCTCAGGTCATCATAGTCAGGTGTTGGCTAACTTTAATTGTTAAGAAGTAATTCCTTAGGGAAGAATGAATGCCAGTTCCCTCATGTTTTACTTCATCCATTTAAATATACCTGATGGTAAGACTGGAAAATCCTCCATTCATATTCAGTAAGGCATGGAATTTCAAAAGAAATTTATTATTCAATTTGTCAGTAAGACATTCAAGTCAGTAAGAAACAACAGGCTTTGATGTTTTACAGAGAGTAAAGATATGGATTACACAATATTTTCTTAGCCAATGATCCTCTTCATTGGAATAATGTCATGACCTATTTTCTCAGGAAGAAACAGAATGACTAAGGAAACTCCAACCCCTGAGAATCTCTGGTGAGGTACCTAAGATGAAATAAATTAATATGTTTTAGAGGAAACTGGAAATAGCTATATGTTGGAATTAATGACCTTCAAAGTCATTTCCATCTCTGAGATGAAGTGATTTTGAACTAGAAATGGATATTATTTCAATGATTTTACTTCTTAAAGACATGTGAAACATTTTTAACATTTTTTTAAATTTTGAGTTCCAATTCTCTTTCTCTCTCTTCCTTCCCTTCCTTTCTTGAGACCAGCAAATTTATATAGATTATATGCATGTAGATTCATGCAAAACATTTCCAGGAAAGCCATAAACAGACCAAAAAAGGAGAAAAAAGCTTAATATACTTTGTACTATCTTCAGATTTCATCAGATTTTTTTCTGGAGAGGTATAGGATTTTTCATTATAAGTTCTTCAGATTAAAAAAATAATAATTTAGAAAAATATTAAATATATTTCCCAATTATATAATTCTATTTTATAATATTTTAAATCTTTTAGGGGAGCAAAGGAGAAAATTTCTGAAACTATAATAACAGAACAAATAGATTGAATATAGAACATTTCAAATTATGCTTGTCATTTGCTTGTGTAATAATCAGAGTGAGGTATGACATAATTCAGCAGGCATCACACCTGAGTTTGTAAGCATGACTAGTTGTTTAAGACTTCAATAATACATATATTATAACCTGAGGGTTTGTAATCAATCAAAAGAATTAAAAAAAAGAATAAAGTGATCTATTGGGCAGTAGCGAGAATAATTAAGAATTTTATTCAGTAGTCTTCAAAAGGAATGAAAAAGAGATGCTGCTTCAGATGGCCTCAGGTGGCCCTAGCCAGGGAGAAGTTACCTAGGCAGCAAGAAACAAGGTCAAATGTCACAGGGGAGAACTAGAGACGCAAAGTCCCCTGAAGCATCCCCTTGAAGAGAAGAATAATGAGCAAGGTTTCTCCTACCTCCAGATTAAATGCTTTTTAAAAGTTATTTACTCAGTCTACTGTATCCTCTAATATCCTCTACTCCTTCTTGGTTCATCCAAGGCACCTTAGTATTTCCCAGGCAGGGAGAAGAAATGTTAATCATTTTATTTATTAAATTTTCATGTTAATAAATGACAAATTCTTTAGTATAAGGGAAACAAATGTGAAGGAAAGATTCTTGAATTGAAACCAGCAGATTCATATTAATTTCCAACTATGACCACTGACTGCAGAGCTGTAAGGATATCATTTCAACTCTCTAACTCTTAGTTTCTCCATCTATAAAATCAAGATAATAGTATGTATTCTCATTACCTTCATAGATGGATAATCTATCAGAATAATTTTTGATGTGTTATGCATTTTTTTAGGATATGTGTTCATTTTATGGTATGGGTGCTTTGATGTTTCTATTGCTAAATACATGCTGAAAAATTTGACTACATTTTCAAGTTTGTGTTTAAATACACACACACACACACACATATATGAATGTATAGATGTTTGTTTGTATAATTGTATGTGGTACAGAAGTGGGTTGGGATAGTCCCCCAGATGTGTTTATCTCTGATTTGAATATTTGTGTTTGTGTGGTATGTAAACATGCAGTGTGTATTTATGTTTTTATGTATAGGTGTGGCACAACCAGATATTCTCCCAGGTCCTTTTGGCTCTCAGAGAGGAATATTTCTGCTTGTGTTGTGCAAATGTGGTGTGTGTGTGTGTGTGTGTGTGTGTGTGTGTGTGTGTGTGTGTTGAATTTATTAAACCAATTTTTTTTCTCTTCTTGGAGGAGAATATTAAAATTTTAAGGCTAAGTTTGTATGTATAGACACACTTGGAAGATATGACATCTAACAGATAAGCAATGTTGCTTATCAGTTGCCTTCAAACTGCTCCTTCTAGTCTTCACATTTAAAACAAGTAAAGCAATCAAAATGCTTATTTGATCCTACTTAGAGTCTTCTCTTCTCTTGAAAAAGTTCTAGAAGGAGATTTGTTTAAATGTACTACTTCAAATTCCTTGACCCTCACTCACTTTACCAATTCTTATAACCTGGTTTGCTGTCTTCAGGGCATCAGGTCATCTTTTAGTTGTGATATGCAATTAATTTTTACCATTCATTCTTTTTCACCTCTTGGAATGATTAATTCCTTACTCCTGGTTATTGTCTCTTCCCTGGACTTTTGGAAAAACTATCCCTTCTTGATTCTCCTCTCACCTTTCTGAAATGATCTGAGAGACTGTATTCCAGTGCTTTGTCTTGGACCTTCAGTTCATCACACTCTCCTTTGGAGTGAATTCACTAGATCCCATGGGTTCAAATATTATGTCTATATAGATAATTTCCCAAACTATGCATCAAAACTTTATAACTTTCGAATGATTTCCCATCTAATATCACCTATATCAGTCCATTTAGCAATCTCTTATGGATCACAAAATCAATAAATTGACAACTCATTATCTTAACCTACCTGACCCACACAACCTCATAAATGGCACTTCCATTCTATTAGTTTCTCAAATTTGCAACAATAGAGCTGTTCATCTTTTCAATATCCTTGATCCCTATTTTCTATCCCTTGTAAAACTTTGTTGATTTTTATCTCCACAAGATGTCTAATATTAGTTACCTTCCCCTCAGTGGCACAATTACTACATGAGTTCAGTTCCAAATCCTGTATTACTTGGCACTGAGATGGTCATACAAAGCTTATGACTTACTGCTATTGCATGTTTCCTTCTATTTCTAACATCTATCCTCTATCCTGGTGCCAAAACGATATTTCTAAGATACAGACTTGAGCATAATTTCCCTTACTTGAGAAGATACCAAATATCCTGATAATCTCAAAGATAAAACATGAATTCTTCCATTTTTCAATTAAAAGTGGTAATAATCTGTCTCAAAATTATCATTCTAGATAGTTTTGATTGGTTTTGTACATTTCAGTCAATTTGATGTTTTCTTTAAATGACATTACATCTCCTGTGTGCTTCTGCCTTTACCAGATATGTTCTCTTTCCATTTCCTTCTTAAAGTCTTTAGCCACATTTGCAATGAATAGTTCAAATAGCACATTTTGCATGAGACCTTACTTGAGCTTCCAATTATTGCCACGATTTCAAGTATAAAATTATTGCATATGTTATGTACTTTTTGAACTTGCTAATCTTTACATATGCTACTCCAATAAAATACAAGCTCTTAGAAGGTATGTACTATTTTCCCCTTTGTCTTCTTAGTGAGAATGTTTGGCCCACAAGTGTTTACTTAATTAACTTTTTTTTATCCATCCTGTACAGAAAAGATTAACATTAGCTATCAGCCTATGAATTGAAGTTGTCATCATTGCTCAAGGCCATATTCCCTTTGATGTGTGTGTGTATATATATATATATATATATATATATATATATATATATATATATATATATATTTATATATATATATACATATACATATATATGTATAACTATGGAAGCATTGACATGACTACAACAATCTCATGACCAATTTTTATCTATTTCAACTTTTAGCCTTCTCTGGTTCTTAAGTGTTCTCAAACCAGAAAGGAAATAATTTCATGTTGGTTCTCTCTTTGTGATATATAAATATATACATATACTTATATATATATATATAATTATATAGTCATGGGGAAAAATCTATAAATTGGAGCTCAGAGTAACTTGATTTAAATCTAGAATCTTATATATAAATTGGTTTGTAACATAATTTTTCTCTATATATAAGAGATATAAAATTTCTACATCCTACCACATGAAATTTCAATGGAAAAAAACATCAGTGAAATTGGTAAAGGTCATTATTGTTATTTTAATTTATGCTATTGATTGTTCTACATCATTTCAGATGGACTGATTTTTTTTTCTGGGATATGTGCCTATATGAAGAAAATCCATGGAGAACATAAACAATGTGACTGAATTTATCTTCTGGGGGCTTTCTCAGAATCCAGACGTAGAGAAGATATGTTTTGTAGTGTTCACCTTTTTCTATACGATAATACTTCTGGGTAATTTACTCATAATAGCAACAGTCTGCATTGGCAATCTTACCAATTCTCCCATGTATTTCTTCCTAAATTACTTATCTTTTGTAGACATTTGTTACTCTTCTGTCACAGCCCCCAAGATGATCACAGACTTATTGACATTACAGAGAAGAATCAGCTATGCAGGCTGCATGATTCAACTGTTCGGGGTCCATTTTTTTGGCTGCACAGAAATCTTTATCCTCACAGTGATGGCCTATGACAGATATGTAGCTATATGTAAACCTTTACACTACATGACCATCATGGACCGGGCTAGGTGCAATAAAATGCTCCTAGGGACATGGGTGGGTGGTTTTATCCATTCCATCATCCAAGTGGCATTGGTGGTCCAGTTGCCCTTCTGTGGCCCCAATGAAATTGATCACTATTTTTGTGACATTCACCCTGTACTAAAACTTGCCTGTACTGACACCTATGTTGTAGGGGTTGTGGTGACAGCCAACAGTGGAACCATCGCTCTAGGAAGCTTTGTGATCCTGCTAATCTCCTACACGGTCATCCTAGTGTCCCTGAGGAAGCAGTCAGCTGAAGGCAGGCGCAAAGCGCTCTCCACCTGTGGTTCTCACATAGCTGTAGTCATTATATTTTTTGGACCCTGCACATTTATGTATATGCGACCTGACACAACATTTTCAGAAGATAAGATGGTGGCTGTATTTTATACCATTGTCACACCCATGTTAAACCCCTTGATTTACACATTGAGAAATGCAGAGGTGAAGAATGCCATGAAGAAGTTGTGGAGCAGGAAAATCTTTCAATAAAAATAATTGGGACAATAGTAGTAACTGTTTCCTTCAACTCTTTCTAAAAAGATTGCAGAAGTCATTGATTTGCAGGTGACAGATTTGCCTTGGTTTTATCACATTTCTCCCTTTTCTTTTTTAAAGTTTTTTTTTCAGTTTCTTGTCTCTCTACCAGTCAACAAATATGTATTAACTATCTACTATGTATTAGATAATGGAGTAGGTAGGCAGTAAATGGATAAAGTGTTGGGCCTAGAGTCAAGAATTCTCAACTTCTTGAGTTCTAATCTGGTCTTAGATACATAGTAGTAATATGACTCTGGACAAGTCTCTCAGGTTACTTATCCTTGTGATGAACTGAACGAGTAAATGTTAATCCCTTCAGTAACTTTGCCAAGAAAACCCAAAATAAAGTAATGAAGAGTCACAAATAGTTGAAATGACTGAACAACATGGGGATATAAATTTAAGAATGGATCATGGGATCATAAATGCAGAATTGGAAGAGATGTCAGAGACCATTTCATAAAATGACAGGAACAAATGAATTCGCTGGAAATGAAAAGAGAATTTTCCTCATTTTGCAGAGAAAAGCAAAACCCAGAGAGGTAAACCAACATGTTTTTATTAAGTCCTAAACTTGTGTTTTGCACAGGACTAAGTATTGAGAACAAAGAGAAAAAGCAAGACGCTAAGATCTCATCAACTAATAGGACTCAAGGGAATGGATAAAGAATTATCCAAAGTCATATTGCTGTTTACTATCAGGGCAGTATTCAAATGAAGGTCTTTGTGACTCACAGGGCACAGTATTCACTTAGAACTATGCCGTATATGCCGTATTGCTTCTCACACTAAGAGCAACAAAAAACACAGCTGATTATATATATATATATATATATATATATATATATATATATATATATATATATATATATACTTGCATTTCTAAACCTTCACATAGCATTTTCCAACAACCTTGTGTGTCAAGTTTTATAAACCATTTCACTTCCTTTCCTAAAATGCAATATCTATCTAAAACTGAATGCTATGCTACTGACATGATCTGAATTGGTGTGAAGATGACAGGATTTCTAAACTCTAGCATGCTAACATTTTTCTGCCTTTTTTTTTGAGAGATTAGACAATAGGGGTTAAGTGACTTGTCCAGGATCACATTGCCATTAAATGTCTGAAGTCAAATTTGAAATCAGGTCCTCTTGATTCCAGGGCTGGTGCTCTATTTGCTATAACTCCTAGCTGTAACCACATTCTAATGTTCTTAATATTGACAAAAATGCCATCATTTGGGAATCTGGAAAGATTATTTCACTGAATTATTGAAATTGAGAAAATAATATAAAATAGATTTTTGAGAAATTTAGAAGTAACTTTTCTCCTTGATCTTGTATTTACAAAGTTGATTTTTAAAGTCCAAATATAAACTTTTGTACTTTTTTGTTTATTTTTCAATTAAATTGCATTGTGCTAGATTTAGATCAAAGTTATAGGCTGATAAAAGTTTTCATTGGATACTGTCAACTTATATGGTAACCATGGGATCTACTTTTGTGCTATCTGAAATTTGGTAGGTATGTCATCTATAATTTACTGATGAAAATGGTAATAGTATAGGACCATATTGTATTCTAGTTGAGATATCCTTCCAAGTTTACATTGAATGTTTGGTGACTATTCTTTTAGATTGATTATTGAATCAATTATAATATGACTATCTAAGTTTAAACTCTGATTTAAATCTAAGGATAGAAGTAGTTACTTTGTCATATATAGTGATGTACTAAAATTATACCTTTCTTTGCTTCTACTAAAAAGGATAAGTATTTTATATCAAATGAGATGAAATTTATAAGAATATGTCCCTTCTCCAATCAATAAATGGCCAAAGGATAAGAACAAGCTCTTTTCAGACAAAGAAATCCTAAATCATTATAGATTAGAGAAATACAAAGAGTTCTAAGGTACCACCTCACACCATTCAGTTGGCTATTATGAGAAAGAGAAAGTAATACATTTTGCTCAGAATTGGGAAAAGTGAAATATCATTTCACTTCTGGTGGAGTTGTGAATTGATCTATTTTGGAAAACAGTCTGTAACTATGCCCAAATGACTGTAAACTGTTCATACCCTTTGGTCCATACTACCAGGTCTCTATCACAAAGACTTATTAAAAAGGAAGAAGGAACTATTTTTATAAAAAAAAATTTGTGGTTGGAAAGAATTGGAAATTGAGGGGATGCCTATTAATTGGGTATAGCTAAATAAATCGTGATATTTGAATGTAATAGAATATTATTGTGATATAAGAAATAACAATCAGGATAACGTAAGAAAAAAGAAACAAACCTGTAATGACATGAACTCTGGGAAAGTGAAGTAAATAGGATTAAGAGATAGTTATACATAGAGACAGCAATATAGCCTATATCAGATTGCTTACTGTCTCAAGGAGAGTGGAGAGGAGGAAAGGGGGGACAGAAACTGTACCTCAAAACAACAACAGCAACAAAACAAAAATGTTAAAATTATTTTACATGTAATTGGGGAAAATATTATCATTTTTTTAGGTTTTTGCAAGGCAAATAGGGTTAAATGGCTTGCCCAAGGCCACACAGCTAGGTAGCTATTAAGTGTCTGAGACCGAATTTGAACCCAGGTACTCCTGACTCCAAGGCCTGTGCTTTATCCACTATGCCATCTAGATGCCCCTAAAATACTAATTTTAAAAATAAATTATTTAGAACTTCTCCAGGGGTGAAATTCAATCTTGCCCAGTTATAGTTTTCAGACTTTACTTTTCCATTTTTGAAAATGTTTTATCTCCTAATGAAGAGCTTTTGGTGTCACTGAGAATAAAAGAACAAGTGGTAAAAAGAGAAGGTAGGTTTTGAGATAGTATCCAATTAGACTACTTTCCATTGTTTCAATGAAGGTTTTAAAATCCAGTTATCATGATTCCTCTTTTATAGGTAATTTTTAGACCAATTTTCTACATCTCCTTTTTAATGATACTTACTCATTCCCTTTCTGATGAATAACGATTGCTGCATTACACAGGAACTAAAAATCAACTTCAGCTCTCAGCAAATAATTAAACTGTTGTTTATCATATCTCCAGAATGATTGGGAAAAGACCTTGCTTCATTATCAAGGGACTTGGCTTCTGTTTAATTTTGGTTTTAGCCCTAATTTGCTCTGTGATGTGATCAAGAGATTTAACTCTTTTTTTTGCCTTGGTTTCCTCACCTGTAAAAGTGGGGGTACTAGACTTTAAGGTAAGAGAATAAGTCTTAATATGATCTGTGTCACAAGGTTTTGGCAACAAGAATTTATTAAGCTCTTACTATGTGCCAGGCCATAATTCTGGACTTCCAAATGCCATGAACCCTCTGCATGCTTTCCATACTTGTCCCAAATTGCCCAAGGCCATGAGCGATACCTTTTTGCAATGAGTGTCTCCAAACCACTATTCTCAGAATAGTTTTTGAAGTAGGAAGCTCAAAAAGTACTGACTTCATTTTTCCTTATGAGAAAAAGTGAGAATTAGAAGTTAAAAGTTCCATAAATGGTAATAACGCACAAGCTGTATGTTCCTTTCATGTTCCTTGTCCAGAAACCTTGTAAAACATCCCAAAAGATCAATTCTAATAAAACATTCTTTGACCAAAATATGAGCAATCCTAATTCTTATGCTTGAGAAAGTAGAACCATGTTTAGCTATGATGACTTTTGTATAAGTAAAGGGAAAAGATCCTGACTTTTAAGTGGAAATTTATCAAAGACTTAAGACAGTTTAAATAAATTGTTTCCTGGCTACACTTACCATCCACCATTATCACTCCAATAGAGATACCATTCACATACATGTCTTAGCCTACCATCAGACTACTACAGAAATATCAATATTTTGATTAGAGGTCATTTTCTTGCATTCTTGCATTTGGTTCTTTATTTTTGGAAGTTAGAGGATAATGACTTGTTAGGTATGCAGAACTTCCTAGATGCCAGATCAGCCTGGAAACTTTTCAAGGTTTGGAGCTAAAAAAGACATTTCAAACCTGCTAGAAGTGGCTGACAAAGTCCTTTAACATTTCAACTTGCTGCCAATGAATTCTCACATATATATGGACTAATCGAGGACCCAGAGATCCTCCTTCATTTGTCTCTCTATCTCTATTGCTGTCTCTCAGTTCAAATTTATGCCTACCCTTTCTATATGTCAGTCTCTCTGTATCTGTCTCACTGCCTTTCTCTGTTCATCTCTGTTTTTCTACCTCTCTATGACTCTCTTTTTTCTGTGTCTCTGTATTCCTCTTCTCTCTGTGTCTCTATCTGTCTCTGTCTCTGTTTCTCCCCTGGTTTGTTCTCTTTTTATTTGTTTTTCTCTTGCTATATATTTCTATCTGTGCATTTCTTTCTCTTTTTTTTTGGCCTGCTATCAGTTTCTGTTTCTCTCTGCATCTGCATCTTTCATTTTCTAGATATGTGCTTCTCTTCTTCCTTCTCTTTCTCTTTGTTTCTATGCCTGTTTTTTTTTTTTCTGTCTATATCTATGTCTCTGTCTATTTTATCACTGACTATACTTTTCTCTCTCTGTCTCTGCCACTCTCTGGTTCTCTGTATTTTCCTATCCTATTTCTCTCCTAGAAGGATCATCAGTTAAAAAACAAAAACAAAAAACCATAAGGATCATAGCTTTAGTGCTGGAAGGAATCTTAGGAAAACAGGAGCTAGAGTCCTGCCTCCAACACTTACTAAATGTTCTTATCTGTTCAATGACAAGAAATTCGACAACATGAATTAAAGGTTTCTTCCGGCACTAAATCTATGATCTACATGATTAAACATGAACAAGGAATTTTTTTAAAGTTTTGAGAAATTGTCCACTGCCACGAGAAGATGGAGGGCAGGGAGGCTACTAGACAAATCAACTTGCAAATGAATGAATTTTGAAACCTGCCTTTCCTTGCAATTGGGAAAAATTAAATTAAATTTAAAAAATAAAATGAAATGTTCTGAGAGAGAATCATAAATCTAGAACTAGAATAAACCTCATAACCTCATGTTTTCTTTTTTAATATTCCAATCATTTTATTGCTAAAGAAACTAAGATCTAGAGCTAAGGAGAGACTTTCCCAAAGTTAAAGCAACAGTAGTCAACTTGACTGGAATATGAAATAAGAATATTTGACACCAAATCAAATGTTTATTCCAATGTATCAAATAGTTTTTCTTTCACTTGTTTAAGCAGATAAGAGGGACCTTGAGGATATGGAAGTCAGTACAGGAATCCAGGTGTTCCAGGGGAAGAAAATTTTGTACCAATCAACCCAAAACAGCAGCAAGGAGAAAGAACTTGATCCCGCAAAAAAATAATCCTTATCTAGAAGGAGGAATCTAGAGAGATGAATTACCAAATACAATGATGACAAGAGTCCAAAATTGTTGTAAATCTATAGACACTTCATCTTCACCAAAAAAAAAGAGAAAAAATATAGTAACTCTACCACTTTAAACAGAAACAAAAGGAAGAATGAATTTTGAATAAGAATTCCATTAATACTTATGACAATAATTAGCATTTATATAGTGTTTACTATGTATTATTATGCTAAAGAATATACAAATATTATGTCATTTGATCCTCATATTAACTTTAGGAGGTAGGTGTTATTAATTTCCTAAACTGATAGACAGCTGAGGTCATATGATGAAGTCACTTGACTCAGACCACACAGCTTAGTAAATACCTAAGGTCAGATTGTAAGTTAAATCTTGCTGGCTCCATGTCCAGGGTTCTGGCCGCTTAGCCACCTAGCTGGATTACCTAGAAAATAATTAGACGTGAATTAAAATAAATGAAATGAAAGCTCTGAAAAGAAGAAATATGTAAGTAACAGAATGTCTGAAAATTAGATTAGACTAGGATGGTTAAACACACACACACACACACAAACACAAACACATGCACAGTTGTTATAAAAACACAGCGAAATACTTAAGGAAAGAGAAAAGAGCTGGGGTGGAAAAGTAGAAGTAGAAAAGATGGCATGAGGAGGATTTAGTTAGATGCAAAACGAACTCTAACACTGAAAAAATGAGTATGATAGTAGACTTTACTTCCCAATTTTCCAAAAATTCTCTTATTTCTGGGCTATCTCCCTATATTAATATATAGAAGTTCTTTTTTTAAGGTTTTTTTTTTTTCCAAGGCAATGGGATTAAGTGGTTTGCCCAAGGTCATACAGCTAGGTAATTATTAAGTGTCCAAGGTCATATTTGAACTCAGGTCCTCCTGATTTCAGGGCCAGTGCTCTGTCCACTGCTCCACAGAGCAGCCCTTATCTCCCTATATTATTCCTCCCTTTTGTGACTGAGCTAATGTAGAAATGCATCCAGTGCTTTCATTTATCTTACTTTCCTTTATAGCTTGGCTTCTGATCACATCATTAAATGGCAACTTGGGGGTGGGGTGGGGGTGAGTTGATAGGTTATTGAATTTGACATCAGGAAGATCTGAATACAAATTCTGACCTAGTCATTTATAAATTGTGTGATACTTAATAAGTCACTGAATTTCTCTTGGTCTCAGTTTCCTCTCCTGAAAAATAGAGATAATAATATTTTTTTATCACAGAGATGTAAGAAACAGCTTTGCAAACTTAAAACTATTAAATCAAAAATTACAACTTGAGGCACCTCATATAAAAGCTAGCTAGCTAGCTATCATTCAAATGGAAATTCTTCTTCCAAATTTGCCATTATCTCTTAATTGACAAATAAACTTTTCTCAAATAACAACTTTATATCTCTGCAGTCTTTCATTATATTAATCATGCCTTTCTCCTTGATATTTTCTTTTCACTTTTCATGAAAATCCTCTCCCCCTATTTATTCATACCTGTCTGAACAAATATATTCTCTCTCTTTTATGGGTTATTTCTTCATGTTGTAACATGTTCCCCAAACAGCTTCCAATTCTCTCTCTTTTTTTTCTTATCTTTGTATTACTTTGCTTAGTGGCCTCATCAGACCCTGAGGATGTTATTCTATCTTTATGTATATGAATCTCAAATATTTTTTGTCCAATTCTAACCCTTTCTTAACCTCCAGTCTCATGTCAAATGTCTATTGATTATCTTAAAATGAACATTGGCAAGACATTCAACTCATGGGCCAGCTAGGTGGCTCAGTGGTTAAAGCACTGGCCCTGAAGTCAGGAGTACCTGGGATCAAATCAGGTCTCAGACACTTAATAATTACCTAGCTGTGTGGCCTTGGGCAAGTCACTTAACCCCATTTGCCTTGCAAAAACAAAACAAAACAAAAAAAGACATTCAACTCAATATGGATTCAAGTTAATTAGACAAATTTTAATTAGTCAAACTTAATTAGTCAACTTAATTAGTCAAATCTTTCTCTTTTCCTAACTTTGCTCTATCAAGGGCACAATGGATTTCCCATAACTTATGAAAATCAATATATTACTTCTTTCATCTCTGTCCATATCTAATATGTAATGAAATATTGTCACTTCTATCTTTGCAAGTTACTATGTGTGTGGGTATGTGTACACATACATATATAATATATATTTATATATATACATATATATATATATATATATATATATCATATGTTTTATCTATCTATGCATACACACCTGCTCACACACAGACACAGACACTATTCTTCTTATTAACCCTGTAATCATTCTGGTGTTGGCTCTCATTACTACTCTCATAGACTATTATAATAACCATTTGATTATTTTCCCATCTTCTAATTATCACAATCTCATTCCATTTTCCCATACTTAACTATCAAAATTATCTTTCTTATTCAAAAGTCAGAGCAAGACACCTCTTCCCCAATTCAATTTCTATAATGCCCTGTTACCTCAATGATCAAATATAAAATCCTCTGTATTTAAAGTTAATCACAATCTGCCTGTTTCCTATTTTTCCAGGCTTATTAAGTATTACTCTGGTCCACAATGTGATTCTAGTGAAATTGATCTTGCTATTCCTTACGCCAAACAATTTAATTATTATCTGCCTGTGTGAATGGACTTCCATGAGATCTCATTGTCCTTCAAGGTCTCATCAATCCAAATACATGAGTTTCAATATTCCCTATTACTCCCTGCTCCTGTTAACCTTCAATTCATTTGTTGTTAGAGCAAAGTCCCACTTAATCATGAAGTTCAAAATCAAGAAATAAACTGGGGAAATGACCAAACAACAACAAAAAAAAGAATAGATTATAAAAGTCTATTATGGTGACAGGAAAGATTGAGAAACATTTCAGAAGGAAAACAATTTGTGAAACAGCTACTAGCAAATGCAAAAACTTTAAAAATGCAAATATATGCAATTCAAATAAGAATTCCCTGAAGAGTGTTTTTGAAGGGATATATGTGTAAAAAACCAAAAACTTGGGGAAAGGAATGAGAGGCGTACAGGAAAATTACGAAAAGAGAGCTGATCAATCAAAGAAAACCACAAGCACAAATTAACATAATAACACCTTGAGAAACAAATTTGATCGCTGGTAAAAAAGCCAGGAAATTGAATGAAGAAAAGAACTCCCTCAAATGTAAATTCAGTCAAATGGTAAAAAACACTGAAGAAATTAATGACTTAGATATTAGCATTGGGTGAGCAGAATAATAACTATATGAGGCATCAAGAAACCATAAAACAAAATCAACAATGAAAAAATAGAATAAAATATGCAACATTTCATTTAAAACATTCAACCTGCAAATAATATTAATGATAGATAAAATTTAAGAATTTTAAAAAGATACTAGACATAATGGTTCAAGAAATTATAAAAGAACTGATATTTGCTTTGATCCAGATAGCTAAATAAAATTAGAAATAATCCACTGATCAATTTCTGAAAGAAATCTCCAAAGGAAAATTCCCAGAAATATTGCTCCCAAATTCCAGAGCTCCTATGTAAAGGACAAAATCTCCCAAATATCCAGGAAGGAACAATTCAAATTTCTTGAAGTCTCACTCAGAAAGTCTCAAGATTTTGTAGTTTCTATATTAAAGAAGCAGAGGTCTAGAATTATGATATTCTGGAAGGCAAAAAGATAGGATTATAATCAAGAATGATTTACCCAGAAAAACTGCATTTAATTCTTTAAAGGAAAAAACAATCACTGAACATTTAGTGAAACAGAGGAATTTCAAGCATTCATTATGAAAAGTTCAGAACAATGGAAAATTCAGCATTCAACCACAGGACCTAAGAAAACTTTAGCAACGATAAATGTGAAACATAAATCATAAGGAACTCATAGGAAACTGCCTTTTTATATAAAAAAGAAATAATGCATTTTATATTAAAATAGATATATAAGAAAGGAAATAAAACTTTATCATTAGGAGTTGAGTTAGAAGGATTCTAAATAGAAAGTGATTGAGTCAATTATGTTGGAATTACCTCAAAAAAGGAAAGCAAAAGAATAGGGAATGCACAGGGAAAAGGGAGAGGAAGAATGAGCAAAATTATCACACATAGCAGAGGTACAAGGGAGAGCTTTTATAATGTAGCAGAAAATGAATGGAGTCATGGACACTGAACTTCACTCTCCTCTGATTCTTTCCAAGAAAGTACAATACATAAAGACACTTAATTGGATAGAGCAATCTATCTTACCCAAGTAGGAGGGGAAAGAGACTAGAGAAGTAGGGGTGGGGATAAAAGAGAGAACAGGCAGTAGTCAGAAGCAAAACCTATTTTGAGGAAGGAGAAATGTTAAAGGTTAAAAAGAAAGAGGATAAATAGAAGAAAATATTTTAAAGGAAAATATAATTACAAATCATAGTTGTAAATGTAAATGAGATAAATTCAATGATAAAAAATAAACAGATTGCAGAATGGATTAAAACCCAGAACTCAATAATCTCCCCCACCCAAGGCAATAAGTAATTCCCCTATGGTCACACAACTAGGTAATTATTAAGTGAATGAGACTGGTTTTGAATTCAGGTCCTCCTACTCCAAGGCCAGTACTCTGCCCCCAAACAATCCTTTTTTTTTTTATTTTTTACAAGAAGCAGACTTGAAACAGACATACAGAGACAATTAAAATATGGTGCTATAGCAGAATCTCATATACATAGATTTAAATTTAAAAAGTCAGGGATAACAACCATGAGTTCATCCAGAATACAAGGCGGGGGGGGGGGAGTTGCTATTTGAAAGAGGTGAACAGGGGAATGATATCTTGCTAAAAGTAAAGAGTCCTTAGACAATGAAACAATAAAAATACCCACAAGTTCAAAATAACTGAGTCAAATTTGCAAAAGGTGAGGGCAGTTTTCAAGGCTCTCTATAATCAAATAAAAAAAAATCTCTAAATCACTATTGATTAGAGAAATACAAATGAAAAGAAGTTTGAGATATTACCTCACATTATAATATTGGTTTACTTGAAAGATAAGAAAAATAATCTTGGAATCAATTCAAAACCTGTAAAAAATGAGTGCAGCCCAATTCTACAGTTTGGAATTTGCTAAGTATCTCCTTCATACTTCTCCACAAAATAAAGACTAAATATATTTTCTCATGAAATGAGTTAATTTAGTCTCCTCTCTCCCCTGCCCCTCCAATTCTCAGGCATCAGAAATAATGGTTTCTAAAGGATGTACTATAAATGCCCAAATCCTCAGAATATTCAGAGAATGATTTTAATCATATTCCTAAATGAAGCAAGAATTGAATTCTAATTAGAACTTTTAGCCTCTTTTGCTTGTAATTTCCACAGATTCTCCAAGAAATTTATAGATCAAAATTTATTTCTTCCTCCACACACATTTCTGATTCCATAAAGTAATGCACCTCATAGAAAGATAGTCACAAGTATTATTCCATATTGACAATCCAGGTTGTCTTCTCTATAATATTCCATCTGGCCAGTAGTGAAATAACTATTACACAGTAGTTATATCTGATATACTTCACATGAATCATGGGAGAAAGACAGAGATGTATATTATTGACTATGATGAATCTGATACCAAAAGATGAAATTACTTCTTTATAGACAAAAAATGGCAGGAATAGAATTTTCATCTTCCTCTTTAAATCTCAGATCAAGGATCTTTAATTACAGTTAGATCATACCTGTAGATGATTAAATCTAATATTTAGTCACTGATAGGATTAACTATTATACTTTGAATAAATATGACAGTTTAATGTTAAAAGCATTAAGATCAAAATGTTAGGGAGATACATCCTAACTTGACAAGTCTACTCAAATTTTGGATACCAAGTAAAAATAATATGGTAGCTAATAAAGAATTGAGATTATGTTTTTCAGGAATTTGACATCTAAGTTTTTTTGAGAATTCAAGAAAAGAAAGTTTACAAGTTACTACACAAGGTTCACAGATTAAGTTCTTTGGAGAATCAGCAAGACAGCTTCAAAAGAAGTAAGAATAGGGTACGGGAGTTTGGGAAGTTTATTTAAATTTATTTTTCTCATGAAATGAGTTACATTAGTCTCCCCCCCCCCAATTCTCAGGCATTAGAAATAATGAATCGTAAATGAGCAATTCCTCAAAATATTAATAGAATTAACTTAATCACTTATAGATTAAATGGCTTCCTACAAGAAAGAAGGGGATAAGTAGTGAAAAAGAACAAAGGATGGGGGGGGGGATTACACTCATGCAGAAAAGGCAATTTCACCCCAGACAAGAAGCATAAGTATTGGATATGTAGAAGAGAAAGGAATAGGGATAGGAAAGCTTAGCGGATGATGCTCCCCCTCAAAGCATGCTGCTCTCCAAAAGAAAGCTAGCAGAATTTTCTAATATGTATTTTAAACTTAAATAAAAAATAAGGAAAGAAAAACAAAACATTCCCATTTACAATCTTGGAGAGAATTCAATATAAAGCAATAGTACAAGAAAACCTATGTAATAAATAGTACTGATTTTATCAAAAATATCTATCTTTTCTTTGATAACTTGTAGGTTTTCTTTTGCTCTTTGGTGTGGGATTTTAATTTAACTTTCCCACATTACTCCCTTCCCCCTAGAAAACTACAATTAATCACAGATATATAGTCACTCTAATATATATTCATATACATATATACTATACATGTACAAATATTCATTATATATAGTATGCATATAAAACTTTATATTTCTTACTCATATGCAAATATATATTTGTATGCACGTATATAAGGCATACTATGCTTCTTTCTACTTGCCATGTTTTTCAGAAGTTGAATAGCATCTTCCTTCATAAGACATTCTTTTCATTTGTTTTTCTAAGTCTACCAATTCACCATTTCCTACATCACAGCAATATTCCTACCTTATACTTTGTAGTTATTCCAAATAGTCTAAAACAATATTGATTAATATCATAAAAATATAGCATCATTTTCCCTATTTTTATCTTTTGATTAATTATGTTTCTGCTTTATCTCAGAATACCTTTTTTTACATAATTCTACTCATGAACTTTATTTTATTTTTGTGTGTCTCACTTAATGGCATACCCTGAAAGCAAAATGTTTGGAAATTCAATTTTCAAATCAGGAATCGATTTCTGTTTTATTTATTTAAATTTATATTCTGAACAATAATTACTTGCTTATTTTCTCCATTGCTATTTTCCTCTCTGTCCTTCACCCCCATTAGTATACTCCAATACTCCTCTGCTTTACTTCTACCTTTGTGCCTCTGATCACACCACTTGATGTTTCAGTTTTCTAAATTTCTCTTTAAAGTATAACAATGAAGGTACTGACCTATAGGTGTTTCTTTTATGAAGTAACTCAAAGATATAGTGTGTACTTCCCATAAAAGTAATATAATGTTCATAGAATAGCATGGTCAAAAAGTATCACATTTGATCTTTAATTTACTTTTTTAATGGGGTCAGTGGTAGTTTATTTTTTATTTTTATTTTTTTAGGTTTTTATAAGGAAAATGAGGTTAAGTGACTTGCCCAAGGCCACACAGCTAGCTAATTATTAAGGGTCTGATATTGGATTTGAACTCAGGTACTCCTGACTCTGGGGTCAGTGCTCTATCCACTGTGCCACATAGCTGCATTTTTAGTATATTTTTAAAATTTTTTTCCATTTATTTTTATATTTTCAACATTTGAAAATTCATAAATTATACACTTTTCTATAACCCTCCCTTTCCTCCCCATGGTGGGGAATATTCTGGTAAAAGTTTTACATATACATTTGTATTTAATAAATTTACATATTAGAAGCTTTTTGTAAGAGAAATTAGATTAATCAGAAAGAAAGAAAACCATAAGATAGGAAGAAAAAACAGAAGAGGAGTTTTTAAAAAATAAACATAGCATATTTTCAGATTCCCTGATTTGTTGTACCTTTGGATTTGGAAGATATGGTCCATAATTAGTTCTTCCAGCATTTTCCTTGATCTCAGAACTGCTGAGAGGAGCTTTATCCAACATAACTGAACAACTCACTGTGTTGTTGTTAATGTGTACAATGATCTTTTGATTCTGCTCTCTGTGTTCAGCAACAGTTCTTTCCATGTTTCTCTAAAATCCAACCACTCATGGTTTCTTATAGAACAATAGTACTTCATAGCCCTAAAAACTGTAACTTTTTCAGACATTCCCCAATTGTTGTGTATCCTCTAAACTTCCAATTCCTTATCTTTACAAAAAGTATTGCTAAAAAATCCTTGATTATGTGGGACTCTTCCCATTTTGTATGATTTCTTCTGAATACAAACCTAGAATTGCTATTACTGGATGAAAGGGTATGGTCACTTTTATTGATCTAATGTTCTTAGGGTATAATTCCAGATTGTTCTGGAGAATGGCTGGATCAGTTCACAACTCCACCAACATTAATACTCCAATTTTCCCACATCCTCTCCAACATTAATGATTTTCATTTTTTATCATCTTAGTCAATCTGTTAGATGTGAAATGCTATGTCATAGTTCTTTTAGTTTGCATTTATCTAATCAAAAATATTATATATGACTATATAGAGCTTTAATTTCTTCATCGTCATCCTTTGACCATTAGTCAGTTCACTTGTAATCATATAAATGTGATTGAATTCTCTAAATATTTTAGAAATGTATCTCATTTGATCTTCATCAACCTTGTGAAGTGGGTGCTATTATTATCCCCATTTTACATGTGAGGAAACTAAGTCTCAAAAAGATTTAATGACTAATTGTTCATTGTCTCAGGTAAGGTTTAAACTCAGATCTTCAAACTTATTTACTTAAGTGTCCATTTTTACATTCACTTGGCTTTCTTATATTTCACATGTTTCAAAAATAATTTCTATCCCTGGAAGGATGAACATGTGAAAAGTTTTGAATTTAACTTTGAAGACTCAATTCCTGAGACTACCTATGAAGGATCATATCTACCTAGAATGAATATGTTAGCCTACTTGTGTGGTGGAGGGGAAAGGTGGAATTGGAAGTGTGAAATAATTTCCTAGAACTTCCTTGCAAATATTCATTGCTCATTATAAGTTAGTCATTATTTCTTCTTGGCAAAGATCTGACTGACCCTGTGTCATTGTGAGTTGTACATTGTTCATTTACATTTTTCCTGGACTTTTAAATAGGATGGGTCACTTTGAAGCAAAAATTGACTGTATGACAGCTTTTATTCCGTCCTTCACAATTTTAATCCACTTAAGGAATGTTACTGGTCACAGAACACAACTTTGTTCTCTCCCAGTGTAGTAGTGGTGACATTCCCTTCTCCTTTATCTCTTGCAAACCCTCACATCTTTTGTTAGAACTTCACAGTATGTTCACTTTAACCTCTTGAATAAAGTTCAGCAAAGAATCTATTTGCATGAAGGTAAAATGGTCCCTAGTCCCCTTGTTAATCTATCTCTGCTACTGGAAAACATATATATGTTATTTTTAAAAAATAAAAATATGAAATTTATCAGTTTGCTTTTTTTAGAATGTTTGGTGGAGCTTCTCTCAGGAGTTCAGTGAACAAGGACAATCCTGAGAAACCAGTCATGGAAAATGATATCCTCATCCATATAAAAAAAAAAGAAAAAAAATTTATGAGTATGAATGTAGAGCAGGGACAGGTGGGGTGCATGACTGGTTAGTCACAATTAATAGAGGTAGCACACCCATGTCCATGTCCACTTCAGTAAGGTGAGACTGCCTCATCAGTGATTGGATGACTAAATCTAGAACAGCAATACTCAAAATCTCATAAAAATACTTGAAATACATTAGGTAGAGTAAGAAAAATGAGTATGTATAATAAAAGGGTGTGCAAACATTACACTGAAGATATACAGAGGAATAGCAATTGGCATGAGTTTCCTGTATGCATTCAATCCAGTTTGGGAGAAATTGTGCAATCCAAGATGAGACATAGCTATTCACTTCCCCACCTTATGTTTTTCCCCATGAAAGAGGCTAAAATAGAATTGGTTTTTTTGTCCATTACAATGACTGAAATCATAGAGAAACTATATACATATATATATATATATATACACACATATATATATATAAATATATATATATATATATATATATACATCAGTGAGCAAGCATTCAAAATTATTTTATTTTATCATTATTTTTATTTTATTTTTTGTGATGTCAGGCGGGGCTCTGCCTCCTCTACCTTCCTTGACTGACTGCAAGTACTTGATCAAGACTAAAGCATATTATGTTCACTTTTTAATTTGTTTTCTCATGTTTTCCCCTTAGTTCTAATTCCTCCTTCGAACATGAATAATATGGAAATATGTTAAACAGGACTGTGCATGTGCAATTTATATCAGATTACTCATTGTATTACAGAGAGGGGAGGTAGAAAAATTTCTAATATAAGTGCACAACAAAAACAATAATAATTAAAGAATGTTTAGCACCATGTAGATATGAATAACAATTTGATCTAATTGTATATATATATATTACATACATAAATATATATATATATATATCACAAAATAACTACATCAGTAAATGAAAACAAAATAAAGGAAGAGCAGAAAAAAATGTAGAAATATGTATTGAAGATTATCAATGAGGAAGGATGTGTCTTTATTTTCCTTGGGTTGATTCCAAAGGAGTTGACACTATTGACTTTACAAGACCTTTTTTAGCCAGCACCATCCCCAATTCCACTAAGTTCCGACTTTGTAAGTGTAGATGTGTAAAAGTATGTTGCAAAATATTGCAACATTTGGAGTTTAGTTTCTCTTTTCATTAACCATAACTACCATCTTTCTTTTCTGTTATCATCTAGAGGTCTTGATGTCCAGTCTTTGTAAGACTGGTAGCCTTGTAATTTTCTTTTCTAAAGCATAAATTAAATGTCTCACTGAAAACCCTGGGCTTTTCTTCCCTTTTCCAATCTTTCTTATGGTGCTGCAATTCAAGATATTTTCTTGCACAGGACAGAAAGAAAAACACTTAAAGACTTAACCCTTCTTTATTTTGAGATACATAATTAGTGACCACAAAAAATGTCAGTGTTTTATCTGTCTTATGGTTTTTCTGCATGAGTTTAATGGCATTAAATTGTCTAAAATTTTACTCTCCAGTGAATTTGTTAATGAGGTTTGATTCAGATTCTATTACCTGTTCTAGTTTTAGTTCATTCAGAATGCACATCTTCTTTAAAAGATGTCAATTTACTTCTCAGATGATGACAAAATAGCTGTTGGAAATGGTTCACAATAACACCTTTAATATGCTGGTAAAATTCTGACCACCTCTTTTTCTATCATGAGATTTGAGTAAATGTATTATGTAAAATCTTTTTGTCTAAAAGAATTATTCTACAGAGTCTCCAAACATAGATTTGAAATCAGGAAGACCTCATTTCATTTCAAATCTGTTTCAGGAAGCTTAGTAATTGTAGTACTCTTCATAAGCTATTTTTACTTACTATGTCTATTTCCTCAAGGACAAATTGGAAATAATTAATTGAAAAAAAGAGTAGCAATTCAAATGATTTGTTGAAGAATGAGGAACCTGGGATCTTTCAATATTAATGACTGCTTAAATTGATGGAGAAAAATGACAGAGTGGATAAAGGGCTGATTACATATATAGGAATATCTCCATTCAAGTCCCACATCCGACATAAATTTGTTTTGCAATGTTTGATATGTCACAAATCCTCTTAGATTTCTATTGTTGAGTTCTTGATTTGTATCTGACTCTTCATGATTTCATTTGATCCTTTGTTTTGGCAAAAATACTTGGTTTGTCATTTCTTTTCTAGGTCATTTTGCAGGTAAGGAAACTGAGGCAAATGAGATTACCTGACTTTGTCAGGGTCACAGAACAGTAAGTGTCTGAAACTGAATTTCACCTTGGTGAAATATGTTTTTCTGACTTGAGGTCTAGCACTGCATCCATTGTATTACCTAGTTTCCTCCCCAGGAAAGACATTAGGACAAGACAATAAGTGTTAGAAAAATTGCTGACCTGCCTTTCTAAAGAAAGTTTTATCTTAGGAAAGGTGCTTTAGAAATGTAAGCACAGAAACATTATCTTCACATGAAAGATATTATCCACATTTAGGGCAAACTAACACATGATATTTAGAACTACTGCTTGACGGTGCTGAAAGAATGTCTTTGCTGTCCATGTAAGAATGGAGATATATATATATATATATACATATATATATATATATATATATATATGTATATATATATATATATATATATATATATATATATAGTATAATTTCATGATTTTTAATGGCAGTTGATCCTTTCACTGAGGGATTTTTGACTAAGGCAGCACAACAATTTGAAGTATCTTTGCAAATACTAATCGTTTTCTGAGCTACATTAATACATAGTTAACAAACTGTCCAGAAAAAAGAAAGATGAGAACTCTTCCATAAGTTGACCTATGCAGAGCAATTGTGCACAATTTATGGGTCATAGGAACCTAAGTGACTTATCAAACAGCATTTTTATGTAAAATGTGAACAAAACTATTTGCACGCATCAGGATACCACACCTAACAAATATGGCTTCTGGAAAATTTGAATATGAGATACCTTTCCCATGAACATTTATATTTTGTTATACCAGTACTCACAAAATGAATTAAGGAAACTTTATAGCATATCAGATTATTGATCATAATAATATCAGTGATGAAACAATGAAGAAATTAGTGACAGTCATTATGGTCTTTAAACAAAATGATACTTTCTTTCTAGTTGTTCATGTTTTTATTTTAAAAACAACCAGAAATTTATACCTATATACAAGTACAAATAAAAAGGTGAATAAAAATATGATAGTTATATGTGGATTTGTTTAAGAGAGAGCTGTAGTACCAAGAGGAATCCAGGAAAGTTTCATGCAGAAAGTGATGCTTGTTCTGTCTTTAAGGAAGTGAAGGAGTATTTTAGGCAGATGTGAAGAGGAAAAGCATTTGAGTAAGAGTTTAGGCTAGAATTGTAAATTGCCAATAGAAGCATGGAGTTAGTCGATATATTAATATCCCAGCAATAAGAGTGAATCTCACTTCCATCAAATTTGTATCAAAAAGGGAATAGCATTCACACTCAATTGAGTATAGAAATTTATCTTACCATACAGGAAAGAAGAAGGGGAAGGGATTGGGAGAAGTGAGGTAATAGAAGGGAAGGCAGAATGGGGAAAAGTAAAGCATTTTTGAGTGGAGACAGGATGAAACGAGAGTGAAAATAGAATAAGCAGGGGGAGAAAGAGGATGGAGGGAAATAGTAATACTAACTGGAGAAAAATTTGAATTGTTTCTCTTACAAATGCCTCGTTTCTCAAACATATAGAATACTACTGAGTCAAATTTTCAAAAATAAGAATCATTACCCAAGTGATTAATGATCAAATGGTATCAACTATTTTCAGATGAAGTAATCAAAGCTATCTATAGCCATATTAAAAAAATTATCTAATTCACTAATTTTGAAGGTAGAAATGTTGGAGAAAATGTTAGAGAATGGAAATGTTAGAGAAAATGGGACATTGATACATTGTTGGTGGAGTTGTGAACTGATCTAACCATTCTGTAGAGGAATTTGGAACTATGCACAAAGTGTAAAAGAACCATAGATATCCGTTGATTAAGCAATATCACTAATAGGTCTCTATTTTCACCACCATTACTATTGTGTTAAAAAAATGCTGTCATACTCTGCAACTTCAGAAGCCAATGGTTTGTGTATTGTGTCCAAGTGTCACATTTAAATGTCTTTCAGGAAGAAATGTAAAAGGTGAAGTAGGTCCAAAGGATATGATCACAGTCATTAGTATAATGAGAGCATTATCATATAGTTAGACTGATGAAAACAATAAGAGAAGAAAAGATCCCAATGGATTTAATTCTTTTCTTCTCATATTTGAAGGAATGTCAAGTGAAAGAGGGAATCAATCAGTATTGGCTGACTCTACAAAACTAGAACATGAAAGTATATACTATTGCAACTTTTATTTCATTACAAAGAATGAAAATCCTAATTATTAGAGCTATTCATAATCAAAATGTGCATTCTCAAAATATAATGGTAGAAGTCATTTCTATGGTGCTTTCAAGTTTTCAAATGCTTTACATTCATTAACGCAAGCTATTTGATATAGTTGAGAAATGTAGACATGAAAACATTATCAGAATACTGATAATATAAATTTCCCCAAAAAGACAAAACTCAAGAAAAAATACAGTTAAAAAAAGTATGTATCAATCTGTTTTCAGATACCATCAGTCAGTTGAACTATGGAAAGGATAGTTTTCCAGATCAGTTGTTCTTCCAATGAGATGTTTCATGTTTTATTTCCCTTTGCTCCATTCTATATTTTCAGGAATTATTTTCTTCAGTGAGCTTTTGTATCTCCTTATCTATTTGTCCAATTCTGCTTTTTAGGTCATTCTTCTCTTCATTATTTTTTTTAAATGTCCTTTCACATTACATCCAGTCTGATTTAAGATGTTATTTTCTTTAGTATTTTTGTATCTCCTTCACCAAGCTGCTGACTCAAGTGTCATATTTTTTTCTGCCTCATTCTCATTTCTCTTCCCAATATTTTCTTTACTTCCCTTAATTGATTTTCAAAAATCCTTTTTGAGTTGTTTCATGACCTGAGACCAAATAATATTTCTCTTGGAGACGTTGGGTATAGAAACTTCCATTTTGTTATTTTCTTCTGAATTTTTGCTTTCATCTTCTTTGTGATGATAGTTACTTTATATGGTTAGCTTTTTTCCTTCTAGCGCTCGCTCATTATTCCAGTCTATGACTTGATTTTAAATCTTTTTTAAAGTGTTTTTTAAAGTGTGTTTCCAGGGTTGGAGGAATAATGTCCCAAGCTTTTTATTTGGGGTGGGGGCGCACATGTAACAGCTGTTTTCAGAGATTCTTTTAGGGACCTGCAAGTTTTCAATTCTTCCAAGGTCTCATGAGAGGTCATGACAACTCTCCTGGCTCCTGGCCTCTGTTCTGGTCTGAAGACAAGCACACCTTTCTTCCCTGGAGCCATGAGGAGGATCCCTGCTCTGCTGCAGCAGTAAATTCTGTTTTGCTTCATTTCCTCTTCCTGTGACTAGAACCCCCAGACTGTGACCTGGATCTGAGTATGGAGAAAGCAACAGGGTGAGCGAAGAGGCCCCTATATTCTTCTGATTCCCTTTCCACCTTTTGATTGAGAGCTCTGGAAGCAGCTGCTGTTGATTCAGTGACTCCATAGACCTGCTCCAGGTTTGCTGAGGTCAGGTTGCGCTGCTGAGTTCTGTGGTGGATCTGCTCTACCCTGCTGGGACAGGCATTTCCTGCTGACCTTCTAAGTTGTCCAGAGCAAGTTTTGGATGGAGAAGCATGGAAACTACCTCTGCTGCCACTGACCCAGTTGCCCAGTCCTGGATAGTGTGATGGATTCACTTCAGTGTACCCCCCCACCCTGCTCTGTGTTCTCTCTTACCCTGATGCAGCAAAAACTTGCCACAGATCTTCCAAATTGTCTTCATCTAGAAAATTGTTACACTCAGTCTTTTCATTAGTTCTACCACTGTAGAATCTGGTGAGAATAAACATTTAAAGGTACTTGGAGTGGTTTGGGGGAGATTTAAATTACTGCCTCCACTTGGCCATCTGGGCTCTACCCCAACAGCTATGATTTTTTTTAATCCCTTTTTTGTGCACCAAATGTTTTCTCTTCTTTAGGTGAAGATTCCACAATTTCTTTAACTATAGAAAGAATAAAATGATATTTAATAAATTCACCATTTTGATTATTCTTCATAAGGCATTTTTCATTGTCTTAGTATTTTTCCTACAAGATGATCCCTATTGCTCAACATGATGTACTTGATAAGGATGGTGAATAGGGTAATAATGATTTTTTTAATTTTTAATTCAAAATAAAAATACAACAGTTTTTAAACTGCAATTATGCAATGTTGAATTGTAGTTAGATTGTAGCGCATGAATAAGGACTCTGTGAGGTGTCCCCAAAACCCCCCAAAGCCTTGGAAGTCCATTAAATCAGTTATAGGCTGAGGAAATGAGCAAACAAAAGAAAAAGAAGAATGTAACCATAGAAAATTACTTTGGTCCCATGGAAGATCCAGAAGATAACAAAATTGAAGCTTCTGTATCCAAAAATCTCCAAGAGAAGTAGAAAATGGGCTCAAGCAATAGATGGGGTCAAAAAAGATTTTGAAAAACAATTAAGGGAGGTAGAGAAAATTGGGAGGAGAAATGAGAGAGATACAGATAAATCACAAAAACCAAATCAACAACTTGGTGAACGAAATACAAAAAATACTGAAGAAAATAGCATGTTAAAAATAAGTTTAGGTCAAATGGAAAAAGCAACACAAAAGGCAAATGAGGAGAAGAATGCCTTAAAAGGCAGAATTGGTAAGCTAGAAAAGGATATAAAAAAGCTCTCTAAAGCAAATCACTCCTTCAGATGTAGAATGGAAGTAAAGGAAGCTCATGACTTTGCAAGAACTCAGGAAGAAATAAAACTAAATCCCAAACCCCCCAAATTTGAAGAAAATGTGAAATATCTCATTAGAAAAAAAAAACAATTGACCTTGAAAACAGATCCAGAAGACATAATTTGAAAATTATTGAGTTACTTGAAAGTCAAGTCCAGGAAAATAGTCTAGACTTCATTTTTCAAGAAATGATATAGCAAAATTACACTTAGATCCTATAAGCAGAAAGTAAAATCGAAATTGAGGGAATTCACCAATTACCTCCTGAAAGACATCCCAAAAGAAAAACTTCCAGGAATATTAGAGACAAACTCCAAAACTCCCAAGTCAATGAGAAAATACTAAAAGCTGCCAGAAACACGGAATTCAACTACAGTGGTTCTATAGTCGGGATTACATAGGATCTGGCAGCATTTACATTGAGGAATTGTAGAGCTAGGAATATTATATTCTGATAGACAAAAGAGCTTGGAATGCAACCAAGAATCAACTACCCAGCAAAATTTAACATCCACTTTCAGGGGAAAAGGTAGACTTTTAAAGAAAGAGGGGACTTTCAAACTTTCCTATTGAAACCACCAGAGCTTATCAGAAAGTTTAATCTCCAAATACAGGATTCAGAGGAACCATAGAGGGGTTGGATGAGAAGGACTAATTATGAGGAACTTAATGATGATGAAGTGCTTGTATTCCTGCATGGGAAGAAGATACTGATAATTCATATGACCTTTCTTATTTGTAAGAGCAGTTAGAAGGAGCGTGTATAGACAAGGCACAGGAAGGAGCTGAATAAAATGGTATAATATAGTAAAAAGATGGAGTCAGTGGGTGATAAAGGAAAGTACTAGGAGGAAAAGAGAGGAGATGAAGAAGGGGATAAGATATTTCACATAAGAATCAAGAAAAAAATTTTATAATGAAGTGGAACAGGGAAAGGTAAGGGGGAATGAATGAGCCTTCATTCTCTTCAGAAATAGCTCAATGGGAAGCTACGTGGCACAGTGGATGAAGCACCAGCCCTGGAGTCAGGAGTACCCTGGGTTCAAATCTTGTCTCAGACACTTAATAATTACCTAGCTGTGTGGCCTTGGGCAAGCCACGTAACCCCATTTGCCTTGCAAAAACCTAAAAAAAAATGGCTCAGAGAGGCAATAACATCACTTTATAGGGTATTAGAAATCTATCTTACCTTTGAGAAAAAATTAGAGGAAAGGGCTTAGCTAAGGAGGAATGGGGGAAGGAAGGGGGGAGTAGGTGATGGAAGAGAGGGAAGATGTTGGGAGAGCATACTCAGATAAAACCCACTTCTGAACAGGGACAAGATGAAAGAAGTGAGAGAATAGAACAAATGAGAGCAGGGAGGAATAGAGTGGAGGGAACTACAGTCAATGACAGCAAATGTGGGAAAAATACTAAAGCAACTTCTCTTGGCTATGATGGGGAAGGCAACTCATCCAAGAGAGAGAGAGAGAGTCATTGGAATATGAACACAGACTGAAGTACACTTTTTTCCTGTCTCACTATTCTTGAGGTTTCTCATCTTTTTTTTTCATAGGAGGAGGTTATGATTTCTCACAAGATTATTGTAATAATATAAAATAAATGAAAAAATTGAAGGTAAAAAATCCCACTTGCAATTTAAAAAAATAATCATACTTCTGAAAGTCTTTGGAATTTTATAATGTAGAATATTTATATATGTTTGGGATGTAGCAGATTGTTAACAACATTTAGAACAAAAAAAATGCCTACAAAATAAAAAAATATCTTGGCTGCAGTGCTTTTATGTGTGCAAAACCTTTTTAATTCAATATAATCAATATCCAGTTTGATTTTTATAATGTTCTCTTTCTTTTCTTTGTTCATAAACTGCTCCCCTTTCCATATATCTGACAGGCAAACTATTTCTTGTTCACCTAATTAGCATATAATATTAATTTTTAGGTGTAAATCCTGTATCTATTTCAATCTTATCTTGGTATATAGAGTTTGAGACATTGATCTATGCCTAGTTTCTACTGTACTGTCTTCCCGTTTTCCCAACAGTTTAGTCAGAGTGAGGTTTTATCCCAGAAGTTAAACTTCTAGTTCATCAAATAGCAGATTAGTATAGTAATTATCTCACCTAATCTATTCTACTCATCCATCACTCTATTTCTTAGTATCAAATAAAGCTGATGACTGAGAATTTATAGTATAGTATAATTTTAGGTCTGATATGGCTAGATCACCTTCCTTAATTCCCTTGATATTCTTAACCTTTTGTTTTATATTAATTTAGTTACTCTCTTTTCTAGCTTCCTATTGCAGTGTTTTGGAAATTTGATTCATATGACACTAAATAATTTAATTTAGGTATAATTGTCATTTTTATTATATTAGTTTGACCTTCCATAAGCAATTAACACTTACCCAGTTATTTAGATCTGGTTTTATTTGTATGAAAAGTATTTTATAGTTGTTTTCATAAGGTTTCTGAGTCTGACTTGACAGGTAGACTCCCAAGTATTTACTGCTGTCTGAAGCTATTTTCAATGGAATTTCTCTTTCTAGCTCTTGATTGTTCTACCTCTTTAGTAATATATAGAAATGCTGAAAATTTATGTGGGTTTATTTTATGTCCTGCAACCTTGCTAAAGTTTTTAATTATTTCCAGTAGATTTTTAGATGATTTTCCAGGGTTTTCTAGGTATACCATCATATCATCTACAGAGTGAGTTTTGCGTCTTACTTTTCTAATTTCAATTTCTTATTCTTTTCTCTTATTACTAAAGCTAAAATTTCTAATACAATGTGGAAGAATATTGGTGATAACAGGTATCCTTGTTTTACCCCAGATCTTATTGGGGATGCTTCTACCTTATTTCCATTACATATAATAATTGCTGGTGATTTTAGATAGATACTATTGATCATGTTAAGGAACATTCCATTTTATTTTTATTTTATTTTGTTAGTTTTTCAAGGCAATGGGGTTTAATGGCTTGCCCCAACGCCACACAGCTAGGTAATTATTAAGTGTCTGAGGTTGGATTTGAACTCAAGTACTCCTGACTCCAGGGTCGGTGCTCTATCCACTGTGCCACCTAGCTGCCCTCTCTATTGTTTTTTAATAGGAATGAATGTTTTATTTCATCAGAAAAATTTTCAATATCTATTGTGATTATCATATAATTACTGTTAGGATTGTTATTGATATGATCAATTATGCTGATATTTTCCTAGTATTGAACCAATCCTGCATTCCTTATCTAAATCCTACTTAATCATAGTGTGTTTTTCTTTTGATAACTTGCTTTAAACACTTTGCTAATATTTTATTTAAAATTTTTACAACCATATTTATTGTAAAATTAATCTATAATTTTCTTTCTCTATGACAATGTGTCATAGAAGTAATTTGCTAGAACTCCATTACCTATATTTTCAAATAGTTTTTATAGAATTGGAGGTAATTGCTTCTTGAAAGTTTGGTAGAATTCACTTGTGAATCCTTCTGACCCTGGAGATTTTTTCTTTTGGAGTTGATTGATAACTTATTCAATTTCCTTTTCTGATAGTGCGATATTTAAGTATTTCATTTCCTTTTTGTTTAACCACAGAAGGTTATATTCTCATAAATATTCATTTCAATGAGATTTTCAAAATATTATTTTAATTTCCTCCTCATTGGTGTTGAATTCAATTTTTCATTTTTGATACCTGTAACTTAATTTTCTATTTTTAAAAATCAAATCTTGGGGGCAGCTTGGTGGCACAGTGAATAGAGCACCATCCCTGGAAGTAGGAGTACCTGAGTGAAAATCCTGTCTCAGATATTTAATAATGCCCCAGCTGTGTGACCTTGGGTAAGTCACTTAATCCTACTGGATATCTATTTTATTGATTTTGTCATAAAACCAACTCTTGGTTTCACTTATTAATTCAATAATCTTCTTGCTTTGGACTTTTTAAAATTCATCTTTAATTTTCAGAATTCCTAATTAGATATGTAATTGTTTTTTCCATACCTTTACTAACTGCATGCTCAGTTCATTGATATCCTCTTTCTTTATTTTATTCATGTAAGCATTTAAAAATATAATATTTTCCCTAATATCTTCTTTGTCTGTCTCTCATATGTTTTAGTATGTTGACACATTATTGTCATTTCCTTGAATGAAATTTTTAATTCATTCTATGATTTTTCCTTTGATTCACTCATTACTTAAAATTAGGTTATTTAGTTTCCAATTAGCTTTAGGTCTGTCTCTTCTAACTTTTTTTGTATGTGATTTTTAATGAATCATGATCTAAAAAGGATGCATTCATTATTTCTGCCTTTATTTGATTATGAGGTTTAGGGTTTTTTTTTTCCCTTAATACAAGATGAGTTTTTTGTGAGGGTTCATTGTACTACAGATATAATGGATATATTCCTTTATATCACTATTCAGATTTCTCCCAGGGTCTATCATATCAAAATCTTTTAATATTCTATTTCCCTCCTTAACATCCTTCTTGTTTCTTTTATGATTAGTTGTATCTATTTCTGAAAGAGGGCATTTGAGATCCCCCACCAGCTAGTTTTTCTATGTCTTCTTGCAACTACTTTAGCTTCTCTTCTAAGACGTTGGATGCTATATCACTTGGTACATAGATGTAATTACTTTATTGTCTATAGTGCCATTTAGGAAGATGTAGTTTCCTTATTTATCTCTTTTAATGAGTTCAAATTTTGCAGCTGCTTTGTCTGAGAAAAGGACTGCTACTGCTGTCTTTTTACTTCAGCTGAAGCTTAGTCTATTTTGTTCCACCCTTTTACCTTTACTCTGTCTGTATCTCTCTACTTTCTTGTAAGCAACAAATTGTAGGATTTTGGTTTTTAATCCTCTCTGCTATCCACTTCTGCTTTAGGGGACAATTCATCCCATTCAGAGTTATAATCCCTAACTCTTTATTACCCTCCATGCTATTTCCCCCATTTATAATTTTCTTCTGCTTTTATTGTATCCCTCCTTGCCAGTGTTTTCCTTCTGAATTCTGACTACTTCAATATGTTCCTCATTCTATCCATTGCCTTCCTTTTTTTTCCTTTTCTTTTCCTCTTCTTCCTTTCCTACCTAGCATTATTCCCTCTTTCCCATTTCCATTTGCCTTCCTATTACTTGAAAAGTAAGATAAATGTCTAAACTCAACTGAGTGTGTCTGTTAATCCCTCTTTGAGTCAAACCTGATGAGATTCACGAATAGCTTGTCCACTACGTTTTTTCCCCCTCAAATGCAATAAGTGCTTTGCACCTCATCATGTGATGTAATATACCTCATTCTATTTTCCTCTTTCTCCCATCTCTTTACAATCCCCTTCCCTTTTTTAATATCCTTTTAAAAAAATCATTCCATCAAAACCATGGATATTTACCAAGATTATTCATACCTTTAATCTAAGGTTATTTCCTCTAATAGTTATAATTTTCAAGAATTATTACAATATTCCTTTCAGATAGAGATATAACCAGTTTAATCTTATTGGATAGCAGTAGATTTCTTTTCCTGCTGTAAACCATTTCATGTATCTCTTGAATCACCTGTTTGAAGATCCAATTTTCTGCTCAGTTCTGGTCTTTTCATATGGAAACTTTGAAAGTCATCTATTTTGCTAAAGACCATCTTTTCCTCTGAAAAAGAATTCTCAGTTTTGCAGAAAAGTTGATTCCTGGTTACAATCCAAGCTGTCCTATTTCTGGTCCTGTGAGCTTTTAATCTTGTTGCAGCCAGGACTTGTGTAATCCTGACTGAGACTCCTTGTGATTTGAACTGCTTCTTTCTGTTCATTTTCAGGATTATTTTTTCTTAATTGATAATTGAATGAGTTTTGCCACAATATTCCTTGATGTTTTCATTTTGGGATCCCTCTCAGGAAGTGACTGATGGATTCTTTTGATGACTACTTACCTCATCTGATTCCAGATAGGGTAGATCTCCTTAACTATATCTAAAAGAATGCTATTCAGGTTCTTTTTTTTTAATCTCCCAACATACGTTGCTCCTCCCCAAAAAGTTCTAATTATTTTATAACTCTCTTGTACACACTCCTATCAAAGTATACTCCTATCAGTTATCTTAATAGAAGTGGAATGCTCAAGAGTCATAAGCATCCTTGCATTACAATAAAATTGTATTCATACTCTCTTTTCAAGTATAATCTCTCCCACTGCCTCCTCCACAAAATTATACCCCCCTCAACTGAGAATTCTGAAATTTGGATATAATATTACTTGGAGATTTTATTTTAGGACGTCTTTCTGGGGCATGATTGATGGATTCTTTCAAGATTATTTTATCTTCTTGTTCTAGGATATTACGGAAGTTTTTCATGATAATTTCATGAACTATGTTGTCCAAACTCTTTTTGTGATTGTGGCTATCAGATAGATCAGTAATTCATAAATTACCTCTCCTGGATTTATTTTCTAGGTTATTCATTTTTCTTACGAGGCATATTCCAATTCTATTTTATTTCAACCTTTTGGTTTTGTTTGGTGGGATCTTAATGTTCTTCGAGTCATTCATTTCCATTTATTCAATTGTAATTTTCAGTATTTTATTGTCTTCAGTTAACTATTTTGGTTCCTTTTCCAGTTATTTAATTTTACTTTTAGATAAGTTGTTTTCCTTTTCCAGTAGGTCAATTTTATTTTCTAGTTGGTCAATTTTATTTTAAAATTATTGTTTTCCTCTATCAATTTTCCATAACTCTCCTGCGAGACTCAATTTTTCTCCATTTTCCTTCATTCTCTCTTCTTTGTTTCATTTTGTTTTTGTTTTTGCAAGGCAGTGGGGTTAACTGGCTTGCCCAAGGCCACACAACTAGGTAATTATTAATTGTTTGAGGCCCTATTTGAACTCAGGTACTCCGGACTACAGGGTCAGTACTCTATCCACTAGACCACCTAGCCGACCCTCTTCTTTGGTTTTTAAAATACTTTTTCAGCACTTGCAAGAGGTCTTTCTAGATTAGAGTCCAATTCAAAAACCCCTTTTAGGTTTCACAGATAAGTATTTGGTCAGTGATTTTCTTTTCTGAGATAGTGTCTTTCTAAGATAGTAGCTGTCATTGGTTAGCACTTGTTCTATGGTATATGGTATATAAACCATAAATATTTTTCCTGAGGGCTGGGTGCCTGATAACTGGCTTTTTGTTATGGCATTTCCAGTATTTGAAGTTTACTCCCCATACTAGTAAAGCCCAAAACTGTGCCAGTATTCCAGGGCATGGTCCTTTTCTCTCAGAGCTGGAGTTGGGACTAACACTGCTGTTCTACTCTGGGATAGAGGCTTCACTAAAAATTCTTTTG
Source organism: Macrotis lagotis (assembly GCF_037893015.1). NCBI lineage: Eukaryota > Metazoa > Chordata > Mammalia > Peramelemorphia > Peramelidae > Macrotis > Macrotis lagotis. The sequence goes on along the minus strand of NC_133660.1, from coordinate 301,646,818 downwards.
GGAAAAATTTGGGAAGGTTCCTAGTTTGATTTAACCATATTAATTCTGCCTCAGTTTTTTGGTAAAGTTATTAGAGTCTTTTGCTATTTGCTTCTTCAAATCATTTCATAGATGAAGCAAATAAGACAAACATGGTCAAATTTCTTGTCCAGGGTCACATAACTAATAAGTATCTGAGACCGCATTTGACCTCAAAACCCTGTGACTCTATCCACTGCAGTACGTAGTTACCCTCTAATTCAGAGATCAGAAAGTTATGTCCGAAGGAACAAATCCAGCTCACTAGATTTTAGATGATGTCCACAGTTTGCTAGATCTCTATGAATATATTTTTCACACAGTTATCAATTTATTTTTATTAAAGTAAAAGTCTAAAGGGATCACATAAAAACCCCATACCTTTTGGCACTCCTCAGTATATCTAGGATGGTGGTCCTCAATCACCTGGTCTACCTGATTGTGAGTAATTGTGATGCAGAATATTTGTTAGACTTTTTTAAAAAAAGAAGCATCCCCAAACATTTGGATCTTCTAATTTATAATATTCCATCTTTCTTCACAGACACTCATCCTCCTCTATGTTTCTGTCTCTAGATATGTTCTTTTCTCTCTGTCTGTTGCTCTATTTATCTGTCTAGCTCTGTTTCTGTGAGTGTTTTCTGTGCATGTTTATCTCTCTCTCTGTCTCTCTATTTTCTGACTCTCTGCATCCTTCTCCCTGTCTTACCCTGTCTCTGTCCCTTCCCTTGTCTCTCTGCGTCTGTCTCCCTCGCTTTGCTCTCCTCCCAAATTCTTACAAATTACCACTCAGTTTGCCCATCTCTGGCTAATAAATATCTGCATTTAATCTGAGTACTTAATGAAGCAAATATCTCTTTTTTTTCTCTTTTTTTCTTTTTTCTGGCTCTATCTTTATCTCTCTCTCTCTCTCTCTCTCTCTCTCTCTCCCCACTTCCTTCTTACAAACCAAAGCCAGTTTTATATATTTACAGATACACTCTATTACAATCTTACTGGATGAACTGGAAGGTTGCGAAAATTTTGAATTAATTACCTGTTTCTAAATACAGTGAATTTTCCACTCTACAACAGGACACCAGGAGATGACTGATAACCTGCCCCAGAGGGAATAAAGTTGTACTAGGGCTGTTTAAGTGAAAAGAAACAGCATTCTAAACTCCCTCTGGGAGCAGCATTTCTTCAGATTCTTCTTAAAAATACTTGCACTCACATGTTAGAATCTAATCAGATTTCCCTTTAATCTTTTTCAAGCATGTTTTAGAGAATCAAATGTAATATTTATTTTACTTTGCATTGCATAAATAATCCCTCGTTCCAGCACTATTATAAAAACGATGCATGTCAAACTCTGGCCACCATTATTTGTTCTCATTTTCTCAGAAATAGTACAAATTGAGGCTTTAATTCTTTCATTTCTGTGGACAGCAAAGAGTTTCTCATCGTGATTTATACCCCTTTTGATTTATAAAACATTTCTGGTTTATTTATACCTGCATTTGATCTGAGTTTTTAATTAAGCAAGCAAGTGAATGGTGTGGAAAATTATATTTTAGTATTATAGAACTGATCACCAATCGTTACTCTGGGGCATTGTCTTAAGCTTTCCATGTTAGGGTACAGGTATAACAATTAAATTTTAGACTAATTAGCCATTAGCTACTTTTTATTTATTTAGCAGTTACTGGTGAGAAAATATGATGTGATTTGACCAGTCATTTATAGTTGCTCAACTGAGGAAGGCTATAATGATATAATGATGGGTTCAATTGAGCTTGAATTATCAAGGAAGGCTGTGAATAAGGGACTTATTTATCCATCAAGCTGAAATCCCTTGGATTCATCATTCAACAACAGTAAGTTTCCTAATACTTTACCTGCTTCATTATCTGGAAGAAAAAATGAGTTGTGTCTTTGTGTGTTTGTGTGTGTGTGTGTGTGTGTGTGTGTGTGTGTGTGTGTTTCTATGTGTGTGTGGTGAAATAATGAGTACTGAAATAAATAATTCATTTGACTGACTTTGATGAAGGAGAAAGCCTTATACCCACTTTGGTATAAAAAGGTAGAATTCAGATAGGGTAAGACTTAATAAAAAGCATGAAAATCTAAATGTGTCATAGGTTTACAAAACTTTTGGTGGGTTACCTTTTCCTGAAGGTTTGCAGAAAAAGGCACATTCTAATATTAATACTTTAGCAACATCAAGCAACACTGTAAATGTGTGTATGTGTGTGTGTTTGTAATTATATTCAACAATTTATTATGAAGATCATGCATTTTATCTCCATCTGTCTATTGTTCTATCTAATATATAATATCTAATGTCTAAATATCCATTTTTCTACAAATTCCAATCAGACAACATGTGAATTTTAGGGCATCGAGAGCAGCCATTTTAAGTTGCAAGATAGTATATTGATCTAGAGAGAATAGAACATCGGGAGAGAGAGAAAAAGAGAGGAAGATGATAGGACACTGGTGGGAGATGAGAAGTAGAGTTGTTGAAAGGAAGGGGGAAAAGAGAGGAAACAGGAGAGAAGAAGAAAACAGACAAATTGAAGAGACGAAAGAAGAGTCTTTAGAAATTTATAATAGCTATAAATGTCATAATAAACAGAATTTTTTTTTTAACTAACAGAGTGAAGGTCTCAGCTACAATCCATAATTCTGCTAAGTTTGGAAAGAAGGTCTGTGATTTATGATTCATATATGATGACATTTTCTCATTCTTCTCATTTATTATTAATCATTATTCCATCTATATCTGTAGATATTGTTGATAATCTAATGAGCTGAATGATAACAAATGAGGACAAAATTGATACTCCTACTGGATCTCACAGATGTTATAATGATTTATGTATTGACATAACATAGGTCGAAAATGGAAACAGAAAACTTATCCTTTGAAAATTGTTCATCAATTATTGAAATGTTAATTATATTTTTGCTTCTTTAATTATTATTTCCAACTTTTTAATTTGTTTCCTATGTGCCTCACACAATTTTAATCCTTTAAATTCTCTCAAGCTCTGATGGAAATTGATTTTTAAAAGATGATATTTTGTAAATACTAATGAATAATTTAGCCTGATAGGCACAACTAGAAACAGAGTAATTCCAAAGATAGATTACCAATCAATAGCATTTAATAAACAGCAAATGTACTTGTAAACAATGAAATGTATTCTAACTAATGTTGGTGTTATAATCATCATCATCATCAATATCTCTATTTTATAGTTCAGGATATAGAGGTTGAGATAAGTTGGTGCATCTGCCAACAGTCACTCAGATAGTTCTTATTTCCAACTATAATATTCCTTCCCAAAATGACAATTGCTTCTATTCATAGAAATTCTTTTATCTCATTTATTTGTTTGTTTTGTTTTTCAATTTTATTTGAAACATGAAGATTAAAGAGCAGAGAGATTTTAGAATTCATCTCATCCAGACCTTCTAAGTTGGTAGGTGAAGAAATCAGAGATAAAGGAGTACTAATTTTTAGAGGTCCAAAAGTCGAGAAGTGACAGTTATGACTCTGGAAACACCAGGATTGAAAGTTTATTTGAGTACTGAAGTTGTGTTGTCCCAAAAGAATTTGAAATCAAGAGAATTTTCAACTTTTGTTTGAAGTCTTTTTATTGCTTTAACTCTTCAATCTAGTGGCTATTAAACTTAAACACAATATAAGAAAATTCTAAATAGTATCTTACTCAGTTTTCTATTTCATTTTTATTTTGCCTGAACTGATTTTCCCTATCCTCTCTCCTTGAAGCATGTATTGTTATTGTGCTTATGAATCTGTGTGTGTGTGTGGGGGGGTGATTTTTCTTTTGTGTGCACATGTATGTATTCTATAGGCATGACCAACAAGAACTGTGTCACTTATCTCTATGTGAAGAGGAGCATTATACAATAGGGAAAAAGGCAGAAAATGAAATTTTAAAAATTTATCAGAATAGTTTCTAAGATCATAGAAAATATAGACTATAATAAAGTTGAAAGGTGATCAGACTGCGAATAAGAGTAATATGTTACTAATGAATATTCTACCATTTACTGTGAGTATGAGTTTTGGCAAATCTTAATATTTAAAGGAGTGTTGGAATATATGGCCTCTGATTTTCCTGCCAACACTAATTATATAGCCCTGTTATTCTCCAATTAGGATTGGCAAATTCTTTTCAATGGGAATTTCCTAAACCAAAATTATACCACTGATCTAAATAATTTTTAAATCAAATTTTTACTTTACAAATAAAGAAAGTAGGAGTTAATGGATGATTACTACCAATCATATAACTTATGAGAATTGGAATTGGTCACTAAGCTCTGTTCTTGACTAATCTACACACTGCAGAGTTTTTCTCACTATATAATGCTGTCCCCAACCCTAGTTTTCAAAGTTCTAAATTCACTTTCAGATATAATACTCTCCAATGCTGTATTCTCTTTTGGTTTTAGACTGGAATTTGATAACATCTAGAAGAGATCAACTAACATGGTGAAGTGGCTTGAAATCATGGCAAGTTAGAGTTATTTGAAGGAACCAGATAGGTTTAAATTAGAGAAGAGAACTTTTAATTGGAACACAATAGCTCTAGTCAAGTGTTTGAATACCAAAAAGAGGAGAGATTCAAATTTCTATTTAGTGTCAAGGGTAAAATGAAGAACAAGCAAACAGAACTGTAAAGAGAAAACTCAAGTTTAATATGGAAAGTAAAGGGTCTAATATTGGATTGAGTAATTTGTGTATGAAGTGGTTTAACCTTTTTTAGTGGTCTTAAGACAAAAATTGGAAGATTAACTATCAGGGTGATTGTTCAGCAGAGGTTTCTAATGCTTGGCCAATGGATAGTCTCTCTTTCCAATAATTCACTTAAGTATGGTCCAAGTCAGTTTACAATGTACTTGGGAAATATTTAAGAAAAACAAGTAAAAATAGAGTAAAACATCTCTAATACTTTATTTTAAACTAATTCAGTGTAGAGCCCATATGGGTCTTTGTCAATGATTAGTGACTCTCATTTCAGTTTCATTTTGACTCCAATGCTATGGGATATAGTCTGCTTGGGATAAGTTTGACCTAGCTAGCTGGTGCAGCGAATAAAGGAAGACCTGAGTTCAAATATGATTTGACACTTACTAACTATGTGATTTCAGGAAAGACACTTACTTTGTCTCAGTTTCCTCATCAGGAAAAAAAAAATGAGTTGGAGAAATAAATAGTAAACCACACTGATGTTTGTCAAGAAATCCCCAAATGGGTTAATGAAGAGTTAAACCCAACTGTCACAACTGAACAATCGCAACTGAACAGCAGCAACAAAATTATATTCTCTGAGATCCTTTCCAACACTAAAGTAATATTTTTTCCTTCTCTCAACTAAGGTGGCTCAAATATGAGTACCATAAAAACCTAAAAGTAGATCTGTATTTCATTGCTGAAAGTACCTTAAATTCTATCACTTTGTCCTTATGCCATATGAACTGCAAGGTTGTATTCCATTACAGTAGCTAGTTATAATTTTCAAATATTCCTAGTATGAGTATAGAATTTTCTCTATTTTTTCCCTTATTTTCCAGTTTAATTTTTACACTTGAAATATGGGGAGAATTTTCAGAGTATGGAATAACAATGCGCCAAAAGAGATATTACAATTTCAGGCATACCTATACTAGTTAGAATGTGCTTTTTTCCTTTGTTTACATTAAGTTAATGTCATTTAAATAAACATCCACAAAGTCCATATCAAATACTTATCCAATGAAATAATTATCCCACTTTGATTCTTGCTGAAAAGTAGAAGAGATGGGAAAACCAAACATTTGCATAGTAGAAACATTACAGCATGAAAGGAATAGTACTCTCAATTAATAAAATAAATGATGAATTAGTATCAAAATTTATGAAATATTATTTTTGAATATTTAGTAAATATTAAAAAGTAATTTCCCAAAATTGAGCTAGATTTGATATTCTAAGATTATTTGAGTAATACCTAAAAAAAGCATCTCTTCCAAAATATCTTCACATGGTACAGCTAGGTAGTGGATAGAATACTAGACCTGTAGTCAGGAGGACCTGAGTTCAAATGTGGCTTCATACACTTAATAACTACCTAGCTGTGTGATGTTAGACAAGTCACTTAACCCCAATGCCTTGCAAAAATCCAGCCAAAAATTAAAAAATAAGCCTATTAAAAAATGTCTGCATATGAATATCCACTATTCATCTGAAAGATCTTGATGAGGGAGAAATAACTACATCACAAAGCAACTAATTTTACTCTTAGAAAGATATAATTTTAAGAAAAGACAATTCATATCCTTGAGTAAAAGCACTTTATATCTATTGATAAACATATGTACATTATATTTACATATACACACAAATATTGAAAAATACATATATGTGCACATGCATCCATTCACAAGGGTACATGTTTATATAGGAACACAGGAAAATCTATAACATACATATGTGTGTTTACTTTACACATATAAATTAAATGTGTATGTGCATATGTATTTGGATGTATTATATATATATATATATATAGTGTGTGTGATTACTCTGACATGATAGCCTGTAAAATATTTTAAGACAATTAATATAACATGCCTAAGTTTTCTTCTTCAAGGAAAGCACACACTATTATATCTATCCATTGTTATCCCATGACATCAACATTTATTATCAACTTAGTACCACACATCTGGACATTCCTAATATATTATTTTTACAAATTAATGACATAAATTTTATATCAATATGCATATACTAAAATAATATTTCTTTCAATTTCAGATATAGATCTTTATCCTGAATATAAAGACCCAAAACAAAGTGGGAGCTATGGGCAACATCACAGAATTCATACTCTTTGGACTTTCCTATGAGCAAAATGTACAGATATTTTGTTTTATCTTCTTCTTATTGTGTTACATTAGTCTTCTCATAGGAAATTTTGTAATTATCATCTCTATCCATTTTAGTCATCTTTTCCACCAACCCATGTACTATTTCCTTAGTCAGTTGTCTGCTATGGACATCTACTATACTTCCAGTGTTACACCAAAACTAATTGTGAATCTGTTAACTGGGAGAAAAACCATTTCATATGATTATTGTATGGTCCAAGTCTTCACTATGCATTTCTTCGGCAGTATTGAGGTATTTATCCTGACCACAATGGCCTTGGATCGCTATGTTGCCATCTGTAAACCTCTCCACTACATGGTCATCATGAACAGAAAGAACTGCAACTTCCTTGTTCTGGCTGCTTGGGTTGGTGGGGCTGCCCATTCCTTTCCTCAGTTGTCCATGACACTCAAGTTACCCTTCTGTGGTCCCAATGAGATTGATCACTATTTCTGTGACATCTTCCCCTTGCTGAAAATTGCGTGCACAGATACTTATGTCACTGGTATTCTGGTTGTAATCAATTCAGGGATAATTTCCACGATAATATTTATTATCTTATTTTTTTCTTATGCCATTATATTATGGACCCTACGGACACATTCAGCTGAAGGGCGGCGGAAAGCTCTCTCCACCTGTGGGTCTCATTTCACAGTTGTGGTCTTATTTTTTGTACCTGCCATATTTTCTTACCTTCGCCCTCCCACCACATACCCAGAGGATAAAGTGTTTGCTCTGTTTTATACTATCATTGCTCCAATGTTCAACCCTTTAATCTATACTCTGAGAAATACCGAGATGAAAAATGCCATGAGGAAGGTCTGGTGTCAAAAGTTTTGTGGAAAAGGAAATCTTAATTAGGTGCCTTGATTTAATCTCAGGATGTTTCATTGAAGGGAAAAAAAGAGATTAGATAGTCAAAAATAATTTTAAGATTAAAGGCTTCTATGAAAAGTCTCACTTGCGCAAAAATGAATATTGGAATTCAGACAGCATCCTGAGCACGACTGTGGTGATAATAAAAAGCAAATACATTATCCAATGGGTGACATTAAGTGTGAAAGTCAAGATTTTCTGTTTTCCGTATTTTTTCTCCCAAGTCATAAGTTTTTAAGTTTTTATTATATCTCAATTTTCTTGTTAGTAATACAAGCTTTAGTAAATCACTTTCTTTTTGATATGCTATTTTTATTTCCATTAAAATTAAATATTAATTTAGGAATGCACATATTTGAAGGATATGTGCATTTAATATATGCATTTACATAAATATATCTTACATAGGGGTGAAATTGTCTGAAATCATTCTTTCTTCTCTTCCAATTGGTTTCCTGAGTGTGTTAATAATGAAGAGACTTTTATTTTTACCCAAGTAAAAGTTATTTTTTTTCCAAATTGGGACATGTAGGTGAGTATGTGCATTAATACGTTCCAAAATTTATGATGAACTTTTTACTGCCTTCTGCTTGTTTGTTAGTAGCCATTCCATATTAAATCTTTGGTTTAATAATGTGATAGTGTCTTACATATTCCTCTTTTGTTTCCCCTGTGGACACTGAATATTCTAGGCTTAATATGTGGTACTTTATTTTCAAATACCAGACATTCAGAAATGCCTTGATGTTTTCTAGGAATTAATGGTAAATTGTCAGTAGAGAAGCCACATCTTGAAAGTTGTCTTTCTGAATTTGTCTGTTCACATAAGGAGAACAGATGAGGATAGCCAGGTGGAATAACAATGATAGAATTGTTATCAGGAAGATCTGTCTCCAATACTAGCTAGCTTTGTGAAGCTTTACAACTCTCAACCTTTTTTACCTCAGTTTCCTTATCTTTAAAATGATCTAGAGAAGGAAATGGCAAACCATTCCATTAACTTTGCAAGAACTCAAGTGGGCTAACAAAAATTCATACATATTTGAAAAATGACTGAACAACAAAAGATAGATGAACTTTCTGAATAAGTGATTCAAACAGAAACTTTGAGGAAAGTTTATTTTGAATGATGTTAAGAGTTAACAATATCTTTCAGACTTCTCAGCCATGTTCACTAAGGTCTAAGGAAATCATTTGATGCTGTAGAAAGAGCAGTGAACCTATTATTAGCAGTGAATCTATTAGGATCCAGGCTTTGATTCTGAATACTACTATGGTTTTTATTTCTCTTGGTCTCATGTACTACACATGATAAATTATAGGCTTGAACTACAAAATCTCATGTGCACATTCCTCTTTTCGATCTAGGATCTTATGCAGGGGTTTTAATTTTTTTTTATTTCCATCATGGACTTTACAGATAGTCTATGAAAATCCTATGAATTAAAAATAAATTTTACAAGGCATGCAATATAATATAGATTTATTATTCATATTGAAATAATTATCAAAATATTTAAGTAATGACAGAATTTGTTTTTTAAATGTATTTGCAAATATATTGGAATAAAATCAATTTAATGGTAAATTTTATTTTATTTTTTTTAGGTTTTTTTTTTTTGCAAGGCAAATGGGGTTAAGTGGCTTGCCCAAGACCACACAGCTAGGTAATTATTAAGTGTCTGAGACCGGATTTGAACCCAGGTACTCCTGACTCCAAGGCTGGTGCTTGATCCACTATGCCACCTATCTGCCCCTAAATTTTATTTTTTAAAAGCATGAAAGGTTGACTATCTAGGAATAGTATACAAAACTGTGGATGAACTTTGATCAAGAAACATGAATATCATGTCAGTTATTTTAGCAGAATTTCTGTTTCATTTATGTAAATAGCAAAATACAAATTCATAAATTTATTACATATGTATAAATATCTCTATTTATAGATATATCCACACATATATGTGTGTGTGTGTGCGTGCGTGTGTGTATGTGTGTATATATGGGTTGAGGGAAAGACTGAGTAAAAAGAGACACAGAGAAACATAGAAACAAAGACCAAGACAGATACAGTGACCCAGTGACGGAAACAAAGAGACCAAGAGAAATTGAGAGAGAAACAGAGACAAAGAGAGACAAAAAGATATTCAAAGCTTTCATACTTTACTTTTTAAGGGATGGTGTAGTTTCTATATAGAAATAGTATAATTTTATCAATGCTTTTCAAATTGAACTTCAATTATAGCCTGGTTATTGTTTCTTCAATCTGATTCCAAGGTCAATGAGGGGTTTTTTTGGCCAAAATAGTTTCTATTTTTAAAAAAATTTGCAAATTGCTGAGTCATCTCTGGTGAAAGCCAAAAAAAAATAAATAAATAAGAAGAAATTTTTAAAAAATCTGAAATTTTTTTGTTTTGCATATAATTTTCTTTTGTAAAAGCTAAGAAAGGATTTTTTATTCCCTATCCAACTTGGAAAATATATACTTTAACATGTGAAATTTTGTTTTTGTTCCATATTAGTATATAGCAAAAATATGGTTTTTTTCAATTAACATTTTAATAGTTAATTCTGGGCCTTGAATTGAATTTTTAATTCATGTAGTTTAAAAACTGAGGGTAAAAAATCCTTTTTTAAAAGTAGTTGAGGTCAGGTTTCTTTTTATTTCAGAAAATTCTCATTATACTTTGAACAACTTCAAGTTGCCAACTTAAAAGACAATAAAGTTCTATGTAGTAGGAAGTACACAAGCACACACACACAGACACACAAACACATACATACACACATACATTATCATCATTAAGAGCTGCGAGTTTTGTTTTAATAAAACCTGTTATTCAGGAATTTGCATACCAAAAATAGAAGTTGTTTAAATCCTGCAGTGTTTTAATAGGTTAAATGACTTGGTCTCCTAAAGACTCATAGCTCATGATATAAATCAGAAGTCCTCTCCTCTTTATGTCTAAGGAAGTTTTAAATTCTGGGGTATTCAGTGTTTTGTGCCTTCGTGGAAATATTCTCATATTTCACATTGAAGGTTTCTCATAATTAATTTTGAATGTATGATATTTTCTTTTTCTATGTTTTTGGAAGGCAATGAGTTTAAATTTCATTACACAACTAGGTAATTATTATGGGTCTGAAGCTGAATTTGAACTTAGGTCCTGGTGACTCCAGGGCTGATACTCTTTCCACTGGACCACCTTCTGGAGTGTGCTATTTTCATAGACTATAATTCAAATGTGCACTCCATGACTCTGGTTCTTTAGATTGCAAGCTCAAATTGTGACCAGGGACTGTCATTTTTCACTTTTGCTATCCCCTGTGCAATGTCTGCAAATATTGTTTATTTGTGGATTATTATTGATTTATATCATTTGTAGCAATGAACAAAAGATGGAATCTAAAATTAAAAAGAATAAGAACTTCTACACTCAAAGTATTTCCAGAAGTTCCAATTTTAATAGACAATCTATCTTGAAGAAGTTAATTTTTAAGCAGAATTTTATAAAATAAGGCTTTATATTGTTGAAATTTTAGTTTTTGATACTTTCTATTTTTTCATTTTCAAACTAATTATCCAATTGTTTATCTGTTTTTTCATAAAATCTGCTACAAGATTTATTTATGAATTAGTTTTTATAATTTTAATTGGAGGGGTTAATATAAACAGATGAGTCAAATGTGATAAAAGTAAGTTTCTTTGGTCTGATAAATTGACATGTTATTTAGAAGCTATTTGGAAGATCAATAAGACAGATGTTACCAATTTTGTTATAAATAATGAAAAACAGAATGAAGAACTTCGTATTAATGTTAAGAAATAGGGAATGTAAAGCAGTTTTATACATGAAATAAGCTGATTTCTCAGCCTTCTTACATCTATAATGAGTATGATCATGTTTCCTAGTAATGAAAAAATATTAATATAGTTTATCAAAAAATAAAATTAATATGCAGTTGCACTACAAAAATTGAATCATTTTTAATTGAGATCATTTTTTATCTGTAATATTTTTATGTTGAGAGTAGTCATGAATTTGGTTGCATTGTAGCCCCACTTACCCCAGTGATTCATATTTATTTCTTTATCTCTCTCATAGTATTTTGGTTGTTACTGCTCAAAACTGAATGTGTTGAAAGAAAAATCATATTCTTGAGGAAAAAATAAAATATAAGAAATAGCAAAATTACATAGTACATTGGACAATGTTTTAAATAAAAGTAATAGTCTTTTTTCTTTGTTCTGACTCCACATTTCTTTCTCTGGATACAGATACTATTCTACATCACAGATACCCTAAAATTTTCCCTGATTTTTGCACTGATGGAATGAGCAAATCTCTTAAGGTTGATCATCACTCCCATGTTGCTGTTGCGATGTTCAATCTTCTTCTGGTTTTGCTCATCTCATTCAACATCAATCCATGCAAGTTGTTCCAGGCTTCTCTGAATTCCCATTTCTCATGGTTTTTAATAGAACAATAGTGTTCCATAATATACATATACCGCTATGTAATCAGCCATTCCCCAATTGATGGACATTCAATTGATTTCCAATTCTTTGCTACCACAGAGATTCTATGAATATTTCTATACAAGTGATGTTTTTAGCCTTTTTCATGATCTCTTCAGGATATACACCCAGTGGTGGTATTGCTGGATCAAAGGGTATGGTCATTTTTAGTGCCCTTTGGGCATAATTCCAAATTGTTCTTGAGAAAGTTTGGATGAGTTCACAGCTCCACCAACAATGTATTAAGTGTCCCAGATTTCCTACATCCCTTCCAACATTGATCATTGTCCTTTCTGGTCATATTGAACAGTCTGAGAGGTGTGAGGTGGTACCTCAGAGATGCTCTGATTTGCATTTCTTTAATCAGAAATGATTTAGAGCAATTTTTCATATGACTATGGATTGCTTTGATTTCCTCATCTATAAATTGCCTTTGCATATCTTTTAACCATTTGTCTATTGGGGAATGGCTTGTTTTCTTTTTAAATTTGACTCAGTTGTCCATATATTTTATAAATGAGTCATTTGTCAGAAATAACAGCTGTAAAATTATTTTCCAATTTATTACATTTCTTTTGTTCTTGGTTACAGCTTGTACAAAAACTTTTAAATTTAATATACTCAAAATTATCATTTGTTTTTAATGATGTTCTCCATCACCACCTTAGTCATGAACTGTTTCCCTTTCTATAGATCTGATGAGTAAACTATTCCTTGATCTTTTGGTTTGTTTATAATATTGTGTTTTATATCTAAATCCTGTACTCATTTTGATCTTATCTTGGTATAGGCTGTGAGGTGTTGGTCTAATCTAAATTTCTGCCATACTAACTTCTAGTTTTCCCAACAGTTTTTATCAAAAAAGAGAGTTCTTATCACAGAAGCTGAGGTCTTTTTGGTTTATCAAACAGCAGATTATTATAATTGTTTCCTGCTTTCTCTTTTGCACCCAGTCTATTCCAATGATTCACCATGGTATTTCTTGGCCATACCAGACAGTTTTGATGACTGATGATATAGTTTTAGATCTGGTAAGGCTAAGCCATTTTGCACTTATTCTCATTAAATCCCTGAATACTTCTGACTTTTTGTTTCTCCATATGAATTTAATAACTATTTAACTCGGTAAAGTAATTTTTGGAAGTTTTATAAGATGCTAAATAAATAGTTTAAATTAAGTAGAATTGTCATTTTATTACATTAGCTCAGCCTATCCAAGAGCAGTTGATTTTTGCCTAATTGTTTAAATCTGATTTTATTTGTGTGAGATGTGCTTTAGAGTAGTTTTCATAATGATTTTTGTGTCAGTCTTGGTAGATAGACTCTCACTTATTTCATAGTGTCTGAAGTTATTTTAATGGGATTTCTCTTTCCATCTCTAGCTGTTGTATCTTATGAGTAGTATATAGAAATGCTGAAGATTTGTGTGGGTTTATTTTATATACTTATTACTTTGCTAAAGTTGCTGATTGTTTTTGGTAGTTTTTGAGACAGTTTTCTAGGGTTCTCTAGGTGTACCATCAAATTATCATCAAAGAGTGAGAGTTTTGTCTCTTCCTTATTGATTCGGATTCCTTCACTTCCTTTTTCTTCTGTTATTACCAAGGCTAACATTTCTAATTCAATAAGAGTGATAATGGAAATCCTTGTTTCACCCCAGGCTTATTGGAATTGCTTCTAGCTTATCCCCATTAAATATAATGTATGTTGATTGCTTTAGATAGTTATTGCTTGTCATTTCAAGAAACACTCAATTTATTCTTATGCTCTCTAGTGTATTTAATAAGAATGGTGTGCTATATTTTGTCGTAAGTTATTTCAGAATCAATTAAAATAATCATGACTTCTTTTAGGTATGTTATTGATGATCACTTATGTTCACAGTTTTCTTAGTATTGAACCAACCCTACATTCCTCATCTAAATCCTGCTTCATCATAGTATATTTTCCTAGTGACAACTTGATGTAATCACTCTGCTATTTTTCTATTTAAATTTTTGGCAGCCATGTATTCTTTAGGGAAATTGGTCTATAATTTTCTTTTTTCTTTTTTTTTGACTCTTTCTGGTTTAGGTGTCAGTAATATTAATGGCATAGAAAGAATTTGGCAGATATCTTTCATCTGCTTCTGTTTTATGGGAGAATTCATCCCATTAACATTCATAGTTATAATGAATAATTCTTTATTACCCTCTCTGCTATCTTCCCTCCAATTGTATTTTTGCCTCCTTTCATCTTATGCCTCCTTTCTAGTGTTTTGATTCTGAAAATTACATTCCTCAATGTGTCCCCCCTTCTTTCCATCACCCTCCCTTTTCTTTCCCCTTTTGCTTTTCCTCTGCTTTCCTCCTACCTCCGTCTTTCCCTTCTTCCCTCATCTCCCCCATTTGTCCCCCCCATTTATTCTAAAATAAGATAAATTTCTAAACCCAACTGTGACTGGTCATACCTCTTGGAGTCAAATTCAATAAGAATAAGGTTCAGGCAATTCTCACCTCCTCCCTTCTTTGCCTTATTGCACCACAATTACAATAGGTTCTTTGCAACTCTTCATATAATGTAATTTATCCCCATTCTACATTCCTTTTCCGCCCCTCTCTTTACAATTCCCTTCTGTTTTGTAATGTCCTATTTTTCTTAAATCATTCCATTAAAGTCATGGACATACTATGAATATCCATACCTTCATCCTTGTGATTTACAATCTCAAAAGTTACTTGAATCTTCCTCACAGGCAGGGATATAACCTGTTTAATCTTATTCGTTAGCAATATTTTCCCCCATTTATCTTTTCATGTAGATCATGCATCTGTTGTTTGAAGATCATATATTATGGAATATATGATCTTCAGCTCTGGTCTTTTAATCAGGAAAGCTTGGATGTTACCAATTTCATTAAATTTCCATCTTTTCTCCTGAAAGACATGGATCACTTTTGCTTGATAGTTGATTTTTGGCTATAACCCAAGTTCTTTTGCTCTCTGGAATATTATATTCCTGGCCATTTGATTCTCTAAAGTTGATGCAGTCAGGACCCGTGTAATCCTGATTATTACTCCTTGATATTTGAATTACTTCTTTCGTCCTGTTTGAAGGATTTTCTCCTTGATTTGATAATTTGGGAGTTTGATCAAAACGTTCCTTAGTGTTTTCATTTTGGGATCCCTTTCAGGAGATGATTGACAGATTTTTTTCGATGACCATTTTCCCCTCTGTTTCCAGGGTATGAGGATAGTTCTCTTTAACGATATTCTGAAGAATGTTTCCAGAGTCATTTTCTTTTTATTTCTTTTTTTTTTATCAAGGTTTTTAGACAATTCTATGATTCTTAATTTGTCCCTCCTGAATTTATTTTCTAGATCAGTTGTTTATCTGATGAGGAATTTTACATATTGTCTATTTTTTTTCACTTTTTTAAAAATTTTGCATAACAGATTATTGGTGTTTCATGAAGTCATTTGATTCCAATAGATCTGATCTATTTTTTCTCAGATTTATTTTCTTCATTTAGTTTGTGCAACTCCTTTTCCATTTGATAAATTCTATTTTAAAGGGGTTCGTTTTTTTCCCCCATTTACCTAGTTTTGCTTTTGAGGGAATTATTTTCTTTTTTTGCAATTGTCTTAACATATATTTATTTTTTGATTTTTGCAAGGCTGTGAGATTAAGCAACTTGACCCAAGGTCAACCAGATAAGTAATCATTAAGTGTCTGAGAATGGATTGGAAGTCATATCCCCCTGATTCCAGGGCCAGTGCTCTATCCCACTCTACCTAGCTGTCCCTTCCCAATTATAATTTTGTTTTTGTTTTTTAAAAGGCAATAAGTTTAAGTGGCTTGCCCAAGGCCACACAGCTAGGTAATTATTAAGTTTCTGAGGCCAGATTTGAACTCAGGTACTGCTGACTCCAGGACCAGTGCTCTAGCCACTGTACCACCTAGTCGCCCTCCAATTGTATTTTTAAAGGATTTGTTTTCTTCTGTCATTTTTCCTTACAGGATATTAAATTTTTCTTGCATTAATTTTTCCAATTTTTCATTTATTTTTAACTCCTTCCTGATCTATTCTTAGAAGTCTTTCTGGGTTAGAGACCAATTTATATTCTGCTCTGAAATTTCACACATGGCAACCCTTCTATCTTCCTTTTCTGAGCTAGTATCCTTATCTCCAATATACAATTCAATAGACCCTATTTTGAACTGTCCTTTCTTCATTTTTGTATTGGTTATCATTTCCTAGGGTCTTGTGTTAGAGGATGGGCAAGTTCTCAGACCTTTAGCATTGAGAATTCTCAAAGTTTTACTTAGTGGAGTTAGGAACACAGTTATTCAATAAATGAACCAGTAAGTTCTAACCAGTAATTTTAGACAGAAGCTTTCTCCAAATTGTATGTGTAAGAGATGTCCTCCATCCACTCCCTATGTCTAGGGTTGGATTGTGAATATTTTCCCATCAGTACTAGAAATACCCGAGTGGTCAGCACTGGATGGTCAGCACTTGAAAAGTCCATGATTCAAATATCAGCTTTTGGGAAAGGTGTAATCACTTGAGGCTATTTCTGTTATTGTTTTGTAGAACACCAGACCCTTCACACAGAAACACCAAGGGCTACTCTGATAACTCAGTGCTGGCTGTCCAGACTAACCACAAGGGCTATCTGCATGGATGTCCTGGACTTTGCTGACATTCTCCCATGTAGTGTTCACTACTGAGGGGAAGGGGGTGGGAAGGGAGGGAGAATGGAAATTTTGTAACTTAATAATATATATGTCCATATGGATGAAAATAAATAAACTAAACTTTAAAAATAAATTAATTAATCCATCTTATTTTATGTGGCCTTAAAGATAAGCCTTAGAAATGAAATTTTGAGTGGAGTAACATTGCCATCTGGTGAGAATTGCTGGTATTTTCTAAAAAAACCTGTTGCATTTTCTATTCAGTAAATATAAATGAAATTTAGCAGGACAAAAGTTTCTGTGGAATGGTTAAAATTATTATGATACTAAGTCCATTGAATCAAAATTAATCCACTGCATCAGGGTGACAGTGGATTTCTGCACATGAATAAAATTTTTTTCTCCCTCCTCAAAACTCATTTCATCTACTTCATGTTTTACTGGGAAAAAATGAGACTATCTCTTTGGAGTTCATATTTTCTCACTTTCCTCGAGTCATATCACACAGATGCCTTCTGTGATGATCCTCTTGATCATCACTTTATTTTTTTAAATATTTAATTCATTTGTTTTTCTAACTACAAGCAATCGAAGTTTTTACCACTCATTTTATAGAAAGATTGTGAGTTTTGTGTTTTTTTACCTACCTATCTTCCCTCCTACCTCCCCGGACAGAAAGCAATCTGATATAGGCTCTATATTTTTAACCATGCTAAACATATATCCATATTGATCATGTTGTGAAAGAAGAATGAAATCCAAATGGAGAGAAGAAAACATTAGAGAGAGAAAATGGTACAATATATAAGATAACAATTAAAATGGAAGGTAACATGTTTTGATCTTCATTTAAACTCCACAGTTCCCTCTATGGTCAAAGAACCTGAACCTTTTAAAATTGTCTTTGATTATTGTAATTATAAAATGAACAAATCCACCAGGGTTGATCATCCCCCAGTGTTGCTGTTAATATCTGTAATGCTTTTCTACTTCTATTCATTTCACTTTGCATCAATTCAAGCAAGTATTTTCAAGCCATTCTTAAATGCCACCCATCATGATTTCTCATAGAAAAATAGTGTTCCATCATATACATAAACCACAATTTGTACAGCCATTTCCCAATTGATTGGCAGACCCCAATTTCCAATTGCTTGCCACTACAAAAAAAAAAGCTGCTACAAATATTTTTATACATGTGTAACTTTTTTCCTTTGTAGTGACTTCTTCAGTATACAGACTGAGTGGTGGTTTTGCTGGATCAAATGGTATGTATAGTTTTATTGCCCTTTGAGCATTATTCGAGAATGCTCTCCAGAAATGTTGGATCAGTTCACAATTCCACCACCAGTATATGAGTGGCCCAGTTTTGCCACATCCCCTCCAACATTGATCATTTTCCTTTCTAGTTAAATTGGTGAATCTAAGAGATATAAGGTGGTACCTCAGAGATGGCATAATTTGAAATTCTCTAATCAATTATTATTTAGAGCAATGTTTCCATATGACTGTAGATAGCATTGATTTTTTCATCAGAAAAATTGTCTTTCCATATTCTTTGAACATTTATCAATTGGGCAGTGCTTTTTTCAATTAAATGTAACTCAGTTCTCTATTTATTTTGGAAATGAATCAATTGTTAGAAACACTAGTTGCAAAAATTGTTTCCCAATTTACTATTTTCCTTTTAATCTTGTTTGCAAAAGATAGCCACATAAAGGCAGGAATTCCCAGAAAAAACATTTACCAAAAAAACTCCAAAAGCGATCAAATTATGACTCTAGACAAAATTTAAAAGGGCAGAACCCACAGAAAGAATGAATGATACAATTTCCTAGTTCAAGACAACTTTCAAGTTCTTCAGAGAAAATCTATTCCACCAGGAACTGGGCCACAGCAGTTACCTGGGCAGAGGGGGAGGTTTCCAGACCTTTTGACCCAGGGATCATCAATTCTGCCACATCAGAGTGAGTGTGGAGTGGAGGTCTGGCCTCAGAGCAGCCCTGCAGTGAAAACCTGCGGTGGAAGTCAGCAGAGTCACCCAGCATGTCCAGAGCTATCAGCCCATAAATGGTAAGGGAGTTGAGGAGAGACTGCAGAGGTCTCTCTGCTCTCCCTGGGGCAGGCTTCATCTGTTTGCCCACACTCAGATCCAGGTTGCAGTTTAGGTTTCCACAACACCATCATAGCTGAGCAGGGACACTACTCAAAGCTCCAGAGCAGAGGGGAGGACTTGAACACAGGCAAGAACGCAGTCAGAGCCTTTCATAAGACCTTGGAGGAATTAAGGACCCTGTGGGGTGTCCCCAAACACCCCCCAAAAAGCCTTGGAAATATGTTAAATCAGTCATAGGCTGAGGAAATGAGCAAACCACAGAAAAAGAAGAATTTTATCATAGAAAATTACTTTCATCCCATGGAAGATTCAGAAGATGACAAAATTGAAGCTTCTGTATCCAAAATCCCCAATTGAAGTAGAAAATGGGCTCAGGCAATAGATGGGGTCAAAAAAAGATTTTGAAAAAGAATTAAGGGAGGTAGAGAAAAATTGGGAGGAAAAATGAGAGCGATACAGATAAATCAAGAAAAGCAAATCACCAACTTGGTGAAATAAATACAAAAAATACTGAAGAAAATAACATGTTAAAAATCAGGTTAGGTCAAATAGAAAAAGCAACACAAAAGCAAATGAGTAGAAAAATGGCTTAAAAAAGCAGAATTAGTAAGCTGGAAAAGGATATATAAAAAAGCTCTCTGAAGAAAATAACTCCTTCAAATGTAGAATTGAACTAAAGACAGCTGATGACTGTGCAAGAATTCAGGAAGAAATAAAACTAAACACCAAAACCTCAAAATTAGAAGAAAATGTGAAATAATTCATTAGAAAAACAATTGACCTTGAACACAGATCCAGGAAACATAACTTAAAAATTATTGAGTTACTTGAAATTCAAGACCAGGAAAATACTCTAGACTTCGTTATTCAATAAATGATATAGTGAAATTGTCCTTAGATCCTATAAGCAGAATGTAAAATAGAAATTGAGGGAATTCACCAATTGCCTCCTGAAAGAGATCCCCCCCCAAAAAAACTTCCAGGAGTATTATAGACAAACTCCAAAACTCCCAAGTCAATGAGAAAATATTAAAAGCTGCCAGAAACAAGCAATTCACCTACCATAGATCTATAGTCAGGATTACACAGGATCTGGCAGCGTCTACATTGAGGACTTGAAGGACATAGAATATGATATTCTGAAAGGTAAAAGAGCTTGGAATAGAATGAAGAATCAGATACCCAGCAAAATTGAACATCCTCTTCCAGGGGAAAAGATAGACTTTCAAAGAATGAAGGGACTTTCAAACCTTCCTATTGAAACAACCAGAGCTGAACAGAAAGTTTGATCTCCAAATCCAGGATTTGGAGGAACCATAGAGGTGGTGGACAAGAAGGACTAATTATGAGGATCTTAATGATGATGAAGTGCTTGTATTCCTTTATGGGAAGAAGATACTGATAATTCATATGAACTTTCTCATTTATAAAAGCAGTTAGAATGAGAATGTATAGACAAGGCATAGGAAAGAGCTGAATATAATGGTATAATATAGTAAAAAGAGTCAGTGGGTGGTAAAGTACTAGGAGGGAGAGAGAGGAGATGCAGACGGGGCTAAGATATTTTACACAAGAATCAACAAAAACCTTTTACAATGAAGTGGAACGGGGGAAAGTAAGGGGGGGGGAATGAGTGAGCCTTCATTCTCTTCAGAAATGGCTCAGAGAGGAAATAACATATACACTTAATAGGGTATAGAAATCTATCTTAACCTAGAGAAAAATTAGAGGAAAGGGATGAAATAAGGGGCAATGGGGGATGGGGGTAGGAAGAGGGGAGTAGGTGATAGAAGAGAGGGAAGATACTCAGAGGATACTCAGAAAAAAGACACTTCTGAACAGGGACAAGATAAAAGGAGAGGGAAAAATAAAATAAATGAGAGTGGGGAGGAATAGAGTAGAGGGAATTACAGTCAGTGATAGCAGCTGTGGGAAAAAACATTGAAACAACTTCTCTGGTGGCTATGATGGGGAAGGCAACTCATCCCAGAGAAATAGACCCATTGGAATATGAACACAGACTGAAGTACACTTTTTTTCTCTCTCACTCTTCTTAAGGTTTCTCATCTTTTTTGGGGGGAGGATGTTTATGATTACTCTCACAACAAGTTTATTGTACTATTATAAAAGAAATAAGCAAAAAATTGAAGGTAAAAATATCCCACTTACAATTTAAAAAAAGTAATCATACTTCTGAAAGTCTTTGAAATCTTATGTAGAATATATATGTATATATATATGCATATATATATATATATGTTGGGGGCACAGCAGATCATTAATAACATTTCAAACATTCCTTAAATAAAAAAAAATCTTGGTTGCAGTGGTTTTATGTGTGAAAACATTTTTAAATTATTATAATCAATATCCAGGTTGATTTTTATAATATTCTCTTTCTTTCCTTGGTCATAAACTGCTCACCTTTCCATATATGTGACAGGCAAACTATTTCTTGTACTCCTAATTAGCATATAATATTAATTTTTAGGTGTCAATGCTGTATCTGTTTCAATCTTATCTTGGTATATAGTGAGTGAGATATTGATCTATGCCTAGTCTCTACGGTACTGTCTTCCTGTTTTCCCAGCAGTTTTCTCAAAGGGTGATATTTTAACTTTGGGTTTATCAAATAGCAGATTACATTAGTAATTAACCCACCGAATCTATTCTACTCATCCACCACTCTATTTCTTAGTATCAAATAAAACTGATGACTGATAAATTATAGTATAATTTTAGATTTGATATGGCTAGACCACCTTCCTTAATTCCCTTGATATTTTTAACCTTTTGTTCTATATGAATTTAGTTACTATGTTTTCTAACTTCCTAATGCAATGTTTTGGAAATTTGATTCATATGACACTAAATAATTTAATTTAGGTATAATTGTCATTTTTATTATATTACTTTGACCTTTCATGAACAATTAACAATTACCCAGTTATTTAGATCTGATTTTATTTGTATGAAAGGTATTTTATAGTTGTTTTCATAAGGTTTCTGAGTCTGACTTGACAGGTAGACTCCCAAGTATTTAATGCTGTCTGAAGCTATTTTAAATGATTTTCCAGGGTTTTCTAGGTATACCATCATATCATCTACAAAGAGTGAGTTTTGCTTCTTCATTTTTCCAATTTCAATTTCAACTATATTTATTATGAAATTAGTCTATAATTTTCTTTATGACAATGTGTCATAGAAGTAATTTGGTAGAACCCCGTTACCCATATTTTCAAATAGTTTGTACAGAATTGGAGGTAATTGCTCCTTGAATGTTTGGTAGAATTCATGTGTGAATCCTTCTGACCCTGGAGATATTTCTTTTGGAGCTGATTGATGACTTGTTCAATTTCCTTTTCTGAGAATGTGATATTTAAGTATTTAATTTCCTTTTTGTTTAATCAGGGCAGCTTATATTTTTATAAATATTCATTTCACTTAGATTGTCAAAGTTATTGACATATAATTGGGTAAAAAAGGTTTCTAAATATTATTTTAATTTCCTATTCATTGATGTTGAATTCATTTTTGCATTTTTGATACCGATAAATTAGTTTTATTTTTTTTAAAATCAAATCTAGGGAGCAGCTTTGTGGTACAGTGGGTAGAGCACCATCCCTGGAACCAGGAATACCTGAGTGAAAATCCTGCCTCAGACACTTAATAATTACCCAACTGTGTGACCTTGGGCAAGTCATTTAATCCTGTTGCCTTAAATTTAAAAAAAATCAACTCAAGCTCAGATTTATCTATTTTATTGATTTTGTCATAAAACAAACTCGTGGTTTCAGTTATTAATTCAATAATTTTCTTGCTTTGGGTTTTTTTAACTTCATCTTTAATTTTCAGAATTCCTAATTATATATGTAATTGTTCTTTCCATACCTTTATTAATTGCATACTCAATTCATTGATATCCTCTTTATTTAGTTTACTCATGTAAGCATTTAGAGATATAATATTTCTCTAATACCTTCTTTGGCTGTCTCTCATATGTTTTAGTATGTTGAAACATTACTGTCACTTCCTTGAATGAAATTCTTAATTCATTCTATGAATTTTCCTTTGATTCACTCATTATTTAAAATTAGATTATTAGTTTCCAAATAGTTTTATGTCTTTTCTCTCCATAACCCTGTTTGTAAGTGATTTTTATTGCATCATTATCTAAAAGAATGCATTCGTTATTTCTGCCTTACCTTATTTGATTATGAGGTTTGGATTTTTTCCCCTAATACAAGATCAGTTTTTTTGTGAGGGTGCCTTGTACTGCAGAAATAAAGGCTATATACCTTTCTATCACTATTGAGGTTTCTCCCAAGGTCTATCATATCAAAGTCTTTTAATATTCTATTCCCCTCCGTAACTTCCTTCTTGTTTCTTTTATGATTAGATGTATCTATTTCTGAGAGAGGGGGTTTGAGACTCCTCACCAGGTAGTTTTTCTTTCTATGTCTTCTTGTAACTACTTTAGCTTCTCTTCTAAGACTTTGGATGCTATATCACTTGGTAGATAGATGTAATTACTTCATTGTCTATGGTACCATTTAGGAAGATGTAGTTTCCTTATTTATCTCTTCTAATGAGTTCAAATTTTGCAGCTGCTTTGTCTGAGAAAAGGACTGCTACTCCTGTCTTTTTACTTCAGCTCTAACCTTTTACCTTTACTCTGTCTGTATCTCTCTGTAAGCAACATATTGTAGGATTTTGGTTTTTAATCCACTCTGCTATCCACTTCCATCTTATGGGACAATTCATCCCAGTCAGAGTTAAAACCCCTAACTCTTTATTACCCTCCATGCTATTTTCCCCCCATTTATAATTTCCCTCTTTTTTTATTGTATCCCTCCTTCCCAGTGTTTTCCTCCTGAATTCTACTTCAACATGTTCCCTATTCTATCCATTGCCTTTCTTTTCTATTTTTTTCTTTTTCTTTTCCTCTTTTTCCTTTCCTACCTGGTATTGTTCCCTCTTTCCCATCCGCATTTGCCTTCCTAATACTTGAAAGTAAGATAAATTTCTGAACTCAACTATTCCCTCCCCCCCATTTGCCTTCCTAATTTCCTAATACTTGTAAAAAAAAGATAAATTACTAAACACAACTGAGTGTGTCTGTTAATCCCTCATTGAGGCAAACCTGATGAGATTCAGGAACATCTTGCCCACTACCTTTTTCCCCCCTCAGTTGTAATAGGTGCTTTGCACCTCATCATGTGATGTAATTTACCCCATTCTATTTTCCTCCTCCTCCCATCTCTTTACAATACCCTTCCCTTTTTTAATGTCCTTTTTTTAAAAAAAAATCATTCCATCCACATTATGGATATATATATACCAAGAATATTCATACATTTAATCTAAGGTTATTTCCTCTAATAGTTATAATTTTCAAGAATTATTGCAATATTCCTTTCAGGTAGAGATATACCCAGTTTAATCTTATTGGATAGCAGTACATTTCTTTTCCTGCTGTAAACCTTTTCATGTATCTCTTGAATCACCTGTTTGAAGATCAAATTTTCTTCTCAGTTCTGGTCTTTTCATATGGAAACTTTGAAAGTCATCTATTTTGTTAAAGACCATCTTTTCCTGCTAAAGAGAATTCTCAGGTTTGCTGAATAGTTGATTCCTGGTTATAATCCATGCTCTCCTATTTCTGGTTCTGTGACCCTTTTTTTTTTTTTCTTGTTGCAGCCAGGCTTGGTATTTGAACTGCTTCTTTCTGTTCATTTTCAGGATTTTTTTTTTCTTAATTAATAATTGAGGAGTTTTTCCACAATACTCCTTGATGTTTTCATTTTGGGATCCCTTTCAGGAAGTGATTGATGGATTCCTTTAATGACTACTTCCCTCATCTGATTCTAGATACGAGGGTAGATCTCAAGTATACCTAAAAGAATCCTATGTGGGTTCTTTTTTTTTTTAATCTCCCAACATAAACTGTTCCTCCCTGACAAATTCTAATCATTTTACAGCTCTCTTGTACACATTCCTTCTATCAAGGTATACTCCTATCAATTATCTTAATAGAAGTGGAATGCTCAAGAGTTATAAGCATCTTTGCATCACAATAAATTTGTACTCATACTCTCTTTTCAAGTATAAACTCTTGCACTGCCTCCTCCATAAAAATATAACCCCTCAATGGGGAATTCTGAAATTTGGGTACAATATTCCTTGGAGTTTTTATTTTGGGACCACTTTCTGTGGGGTGATTGATGGATTCTTTCAAGATTATTTTATCTTCTTATTCTATGTTATTACGGCAGTTTTTCATGATAATTTCATGAAATATGTTGTGCAAACTCTTTTGTGATTGTGGCTATCAGATAGATGAGTAATTCATTAGTTACTTCTCCTGGATTTATTTTCTAGGTTAGTCATTTTACTTATGAGGCATATTCCATTTCTATTTTGTTTCAAACTTTTGGTTTTGTTTGGTGGGATCTTAATGCTCTTAGTGTCATTCATTTCCATTTATTCAATTCTAATTTTCAGGATTTTATTATCTTCAGTTAACTATTTTGGTTCCCATTCCAGTTATTTAACTTTACTTTTAGATAAGTTGTTTTCCTTTTCCAGTAGGTCAATTTTATTTTCTAGTTGGTCAATTTTATTTTTAAAGTTTTTGGTTTCCTCAATCAATTTTTCATAACTCTCCTGCGAGACTCAATTTTTCTCCATTTTCCTTCATTCTCTCTTCTTTGTTTTGCTTTGGTTTTTTGCAAGGCAATGGGGTTAACTGGCTTGCCCAAGGCCACACAGCTAAGTAATTATTAAAGTGTCTGAGGCCAGATTTGAACTCAGGTACTCCGGACACCAGGGTCAGTGCTCTATCCACTCCACCACCTAGCAGTCCCTCTTCTTTGCTTTTTAAAATACTTTTTCAACACTTGCAAGAGATCTTTCTAGATTAGAGTCCAATTCATAAACCCCTTTTAGGTTTCACAGATAAGTATTTTGTCAGTGATTTTCTTTTCTGAGACAGTGTTTTTCTAAGATAGTAGCTGTCAGTGGTTAGCCCTTGTTCTATGGTATATGCTATATCAACCATAAACATTTTAGTTGAGAGCTGGCGGCCTGATCCCTCGCTTTTTGTTATGTCATTTCCAGTATTTGAAGTTTACTCCCCACACTAGGACAGCTCAAAACTGCACCAGTATTCCAGGGCATGATCCTTTTCTCTCAGAGCTGGAGTTGGGACTCACACTGCTGATCTAATCTGGGATAGAGGCTTCACTCAAAGTTCTTTTGGGAAAAGTTTGGGAAGGTTCCTAGTTTGATTTAACCATATTAATTATGCCTCAGCTTTTTTTGGTAAATTTATTGGAGTGGTTTGCTATTTGCTTCTTCAAATCATTTCATAGACGAGGCAATTAAGACAAACATGGTCAAATTTCTATTCCAGGGTCACAGAACTAATAAGTATCTGAGACCACATTTGAATTCAAAACTCTCTGCCTTTATCCACTGCACTACCTAGTTACCCACTAATTCAGAGATCAGAAAGTTATGTGCTAAGGAACAATTCCAACTTACTAGATTTTAGATGTTGTCCACAGTTTGCTAGATCTCTATGAATATATTTTTCACACACAGTTCTCAATTTATTTTTATTAAAGTAAAAGTCTAAAAGGCTCACAAAAAACCCCACAAATTTTGGCACTCTTCAGTGTATCTAGGATGGTGGTCCTCAATCACCTGGTCTACCTGATTGTGAGTAATTGTGATGCAGAATATTTGTTAGATTTTTTTTAAAAAGAAGCATCCCCAAACAATTGGATCTTCTAATTTATAATATTGTATCTTTCTTCACAGACATTCATCCTCCTCTATGCCTCTGTCTCTAGATACATTCTTTTCTCTCTGTCTCTCTATTGTCTGAAGCTCGGTATCTTTCTCTCTGTCTCACCCTGCCTCTGTCTCTTCCCTTGTCTCTGTGCCTCTGTCTCCTTCTCTTTGCTCCCCTCCGCAATTCTTACAAATTACTACTAAGTTTGTCCATCTCTGGCTAATAAATATCTGCATTTAATCTGAGTACTTAATGAAGCAAATATCTCTTTCTTTCTCTTTTTCTCTCTTTTTTTCTGGCTCTATCTTTATCTATCTTTCTCTCTCTCTGTGTCTGTCTCTCTCTCTTTCTCTCTCTCTCTCTCTCTCTCTCTCTCTCTCTCTCTCTCTTTCTCTCTCTCTCTCTCTCCTTTCCTTCTTACAAACCAAAGCCAGTTTTATACATTTACAGATACACACTCTATTACGATCTTACTGGAAGATCTGGTAGCAAACTACAGCAGGAAGGATGTGAAAATTTTGAATTAATTACCTGTTTTTTTTTCTAAATACAGTGAGTTTTCCACTCTACCACAGGACACCAGGAGATGGCTGATAACCTGCCTCAGAGGGAATAAAGTTCTGCTAGGACTGTTTAAGTGAAAAGAAACAGCATTCTAAACTTCCTCTGGGAGCAGCATTTCTTCACACTCCCTTATAAATACTTCTACTTACTTGTTAGAATCTAATCAGATGTCCCTTTAATCTTTTTCAAACATGTTTTAGAGAATCAAATGTAATATTTATTTTACTTTGCATTGCATAAATATTCTCCCTTTGTTCCTGAGTTCCAGCACAATTATAAAAACGATGTGTGTCAAACTCCAACCACCATTCCAGGGCTGAGAAAATTATTTGTTCTCATTTTCTCAGAAATAGTAGAAATTGAGGCTTTGATTCTTCCATTTCTGTGGACCGCAAAGAGTAACTCTTTGTGATTTATAACCCTTTGGATTTAATAAACCATTTATGGTTAATTTATACATGCATTTGATCTGAGTTTTTAATTAAGCAAGCATTTTGAAGGGCATGGAAATTTATATTTTAGTATCACAAAACTGATTATCAATCATTACTCTGGGTCAATGTCTTAAGCTTTGCATGTTAGGGTACAGATATAACAATTAAATTTTAGAGTAATTAGGTATTAGCTACTTTTTATTATATTTAGCAGTTACTGGTCAGAAAATGTGATTTGATTTGACCAGTCATCATTTATAATTGCTCCACTGAGGAAGGTTATAATGATGGGTTCAGTTCAGCTTGAATTATCAAGGAAGGCTGTGAATAATGGACTTATTGAACCGTCAAGCTAAAATCGCTTGGATTCATCATTCAAGAACAGTAAGTTTCTTAGTACTTTACCTGCTTCATTTTCTGGAAGAAAAACACATGTCTTTTATGTGTCAGTGTCTTTGTTTGTTTGTATGTTTTGTGTGTGTGTGTGTGTGTGTGTGTGTGTGTGTGTGTGTGTGTGGTGAAATAATGAGTACTGACATAAATCATTTATGTGACTGACTTTGATGAAGGAAAAAGCCTTATACCCACTTTGGTATAAAAGTCATCAATAGAATCAAAACTGTTTAAAGAGGCAGAATTCAGATAGGGAAAAACTTAATAAAAAAGCGTGAAAATCTAAATGTGTCATAGGTTTATAAAAGTTTTGGTTGGTTATCTTTTCCTGAAGGTTTCCCAGAAAAAAGCACATTCTAATATTAATACTTTAGCAACATCAAGCAACATTGTAAATTTGTGTATGTGTGTGTGTGTTTGTAATTATATTCAACAATTTATTATGAAGATCATGCATTTTATTGTTCTATCTAATATATAATATCCAATGTCTAAATATCCAATTTTCTACACATTCCAATCAGGCAGCATGTGAATTTTAGGGCATCAAGAGCAACCATTTTAAGTTGCAAGATAGCATATTGTATAGAGAGAATAGAGCATCTGGAGAGAGAGAGAGAGAGAAAGGAAGATGATAGGATACTGGTCACAGTTGAGAAGTAGAGTTGTTGAAAGGAAATGGGGGAAAGAGGAAACAGGAGAGAAGAGGAAAAGAGACAAAGTGAAAAGAAGAAAGAAGAGTCTTAGTTAGAAATTTATAATAGCTATAAATGTCATAATAAACAGAAAAATATTTTTTTTCAAATAACAGAGTGAAGATCTCATCTACAATCCATAATTCTACTAATTTTGGAAAGAAGGTCGGTGATTTTTGATGTATATATTATGACATTTTCTCAATCTTCTCATTTATTAATATTATTCCATCTATATCTGTAGATATTGTTGATAATTTAATTATCTGAATGATAATAAATGAGGACAAAATTGATACTCCTACTGGATCTCACAGATGTTATAATGATTTATGTATTGCCATAACATAGGCCGAAAATGGAAACAGAAAATTTATCCTTTGAAGATTATTCATCAATTATTGAAATGTTAATTCTATATTTTTGCTTCTTTAATTATTATTTCCAACTTTTTGATGTGCTTCCAGTGTGCCTCACACAATTTTAATCCTTTAAATTCTCTTAAACTCTGAGAGAAATGATTTTTAAAAGATGATATTTTATAAATTCTAATGAATAATTTAGCCTGATAGGCACAACTAGAAACAGAGTAATTCCAGAGGTAGGTTACCAATCAATAGCATTTACTAAGCAGCAAATGTATTTGTAAACCATGAAATGTGTATTCTAACTAATGTTGGTGTTATAATCATCATCATTATCAATATCTCTATTTTATAGTTCAGGATATAGAGGTTGAGATAACTGATGCATTTGCCAACAGTCACTCAGATAGTTCTTATTTCCAACTATAATATTCCTTCCCAAAATGACAATTGCTTCTACTCATAGAAATTCTTTTATCTTATTCATTTGTTTGTTTTGTTTTACAATTTTATTTAAAACATGAAGATTAAAGAGCAGAGGGATCTTAGACTTCATCTCATCCAGACCTTCCAAGTTTGTAGGTGAGGAAATCAGAGATAAAGAGGGAGTACTAATTTTTAGAGGTCCAAAAGTCCAGAAGTGACAGTAATGACTCTGGAAACACCAGGATTGAAAGTTTATTTTAGAGTACTGAAGTTGTGTTGTCCCAAAAGAATTTGAAATCAAAGAATTTCCAACTTTTCTTTGAAGTCTATTTATTGCTTTAAGTCTTCTATCTAGTGACTATTAACCTTAATTCCAATATAAGAAAATTCTAAATTGCATCTTATTTAGTTTTCTATTTAATTTTGATTTTGCCTGAACTGATTTACTCTATCTTCTCTCCTTGAAGCATGTATTGTTTTTGTGCATATGAATTTGTGTATATGTGTGTGTGTGTGGGGGTGTGATTTGTCTCTTGTGTGCACATGAATGTATTCTATAGGCATGACCAACAAGAACTGTGACACTTATCTCTATGTGAAGAGGTTTATTTTGAAATTAAAAGTTTTAAAAATGAATGTTAATAACTGTTTTCTTAAACAACAGTGGGAAAGGCAGAAAATAAAATTAAAAAATAAATTTATCACACTAGTTTCTAAGATCATAGATCATAGAAAAGATAGACTATAGTAAACTTGAAAGATCATCAGACTGGGAATAAGAATAGTATGTTACTAATGAAGATTCTACCATTTACTGTGAGTGAGTTTTGGCAAATCTTAATATTTAAAAGACTGTTGGAATATATGGCCTCTAATTTTCCTGCCAACACTAATTATATAGCCCTATTATTCTCCAATTAGGATCAGCAAATTCTTTTCAATGGGAGTATCCTAAACCAAAATTATACCACTGATCTAAATAATTTTAAATCAATTTTATATTTTACAAATAAAGAAAGTAGGAGTCAATGGATGATTAGTACCAATCATATAATTTATGAGAATTGTAATTGGTCACTAAGCTCTCTTCTGCACTAATCTAGACACTGCATAGCCTTTCCCACTATATAATGCTGTCCCCAAGCATAGTTTTCAAAGATCTAATTTCACTTTCAGATATAATACTCTCCAATGTTGTATTCTCTTTTGGTTTTAGAATTGAATTTGATAACATTTAGAATAGATCAAATAACATGGTGAAGTGACTTGAAATCATGGCAAATGAGAGTTGTTTGAAGGAACCAAATAGGTTTAAATTAGAGAAGAGAACTTTTAAGTGGAACATAATAGCTCTATTCAAGTATTTGAATAAACACCAAATAGAGGAGAGATTCAACTTTTCTGTTTAGTGTCAAGGGTAAAATGAAGAACAATCAAATAGAACTTTAAAGAGTAAAATTTAAGTTTAATATGGACAGAAAAAGGTCTAAGATTGGATTGAGTAATTTGTGTAAGAAGTGGTTTACCGCTTTTTAGTGGTCTTAAGACAATAATTGGAAGATTAACTATCAGGGTGATTGTTCAGCTGAGGTTTCTAATGTTTGGCCAATGGATAGTCTCTCTCTCCAAGAATTCACTTGTGTATGGTCCAAACCAGGTTACAATGTAATTAGGAAATATTTAACAAAATAAATAAATATACAGTGAAACATCAGTAATAATTTATTTTCAACTAATTCAGTGTATAGCCCATATGGGTCTTTGTCAATGATTGGTGCCTCTCATTTCAGTTTCAGTTTGACTCCAATGCTGTGGGATATAGTCTGCTTGGGATAAAGTTGACCTAGCTATCTGGTGCAGTGAATAAAGGAAGACCTGAGTTCAAATATGATTTGACACCTATTAACTATGTGATTTCAGGAAAGACACTTAGTTTGTCTCAGTTTCCTCATCAGGAAAAAAAAATGAGTTGGAGAAATAAATAGTAAACCACTCTGATGTTTGTCAAGAAAACCCCAAATGGGGTCATAAAGAGTTAGACCCAACTTTAACAACTGAACAATAGCACCTGAACAGTAGCAATGACATTATATTCTCTGTGATCCTTTCCAAAACTGAAGTAATATTTTTATTTCTCTCAACTAAGGTGGCTCAAATATGAGTACCATAAAACCTAGAAGTAGATCTCTATTTCATTTCTGGACGTAGCCTAAATCCTATCACTTTGTCCTTATGCCATAAAAACTGCAAGGTCATATTCCATTACAGTAGCTAGTTCCAGTTTTCAAATATGCCTAGTATGAGTATAGAATTTTCTGTATATTTTTGTTCTTTTGTAGTTTAATTTTTCCACTTGAAAGATGGGGAGAATTTTCAGGGTACAGAATAACAATATCAAAAGCGATATTACAATTTCAGGCATGTCTGTAATAGTAAGAATGTGCTTTTTAAATTTTGTTTTCATTTAGTTAATTTCATTTAATTAAACATCCACAATGTCCTTATAAAATGCTTATCGGATGAAATAATGATCCCACTTTGATTCTTGCTAAAAAATAGAAGAGCTGGGAAAAGCAAATATTTGCACAATAAAATCATTACAGCATGAAAGGAACAGTACTTTCAATTAATATTAATAAATAATAAATTAGCATCAAAATTTATCAAATACTATTTTTAATCTTTAGTAAATATTAAGAAACAATTTAACAAAATTGAGCTAGATTTGATATTCTAAGATTATTTGAATAATGCCTAAAACAGAATCTCTTCAAAAACATCTTCACATGGGACAGCTAGGTGGTGCAGTGGATGGAGCACTAGACCTGGATTCAGGAGGACCTGAGTTCAAATTTGAATTCAGACACTTAATAATTACCTAGCTGTGTAACCTGGGGCAAGTCACAGCCCCACTGCCTTGCAAAAATCCCCCCCCAATTAAAAATAAAGCTATTAAATAACATCTGCATATGAATATCCACTATTCATCTGAAAGAGCTTGATGAGGGAGAAATAACTACATCACAAAGCAACTAATTTTACTTTTACACAGATATAATTTTAAGAAAAAAATAATTCATATTCTTGAGTTCAAGGACCTTATATATATATTAACAAACATAAGTGAATTATGTTTATATATATGCACAAATATACAAAAATACATGCATGTGCATATGCATACATTCACAAGGGTGCATGTTTATATATGAACACATGAAAATACATCATGTATACATGTATGTATACTTTACACATATAAATTAAATATGTATGAGTGTATGTATTTGGGTGAATATGTGTGTATAATATGTTTGATTACTCTCACATGAAAGTCTGTAAAATATTTGAAGACAATTAATACGAAATGCCTAAGTTTTCTTCTCCAGGGAAAGCTCACACTATTATAACTATTCATCTCTATCACATGAATTCAGCATTTATTATCAACTTAGTATGACACCTCTGAACATTCGTGATGTATTATTTTTATAAATAAATGGTAGAAACTTTATAAAAAATGCATGTACTAAAATAATCTTCCTTCTAATTTCAGATATAGATCTTTATCCTGAATGTAAAGAACCAAAAACAAAGTGCGAGCAATGGGCAACATAACAGAATTCATACTCTTTGGACTTTCCTATGAGCAAAATGTACAGATATTTTGTTTTATCTTCTTCTTATTGTGTTACATTAGTCTTCTCATAGGAAATTTTGTAATTTTCATCTCTATCCATTTTAGTCATCTTTTCTACCAACCAATGTACTATTTCCTTATTCACTTGTCTGCTATGGACATCTACTATACTTCCAGTGTTACACCAAAATTAATTGTGAATCTGTTAACTGGGAGAAAAACCATTTCATATAATTATTGTATGTTCCAAGTCTTCAGTATGCATTTCTTCGGCAGTATTGAAATATTTATTCTGACCACAATGGCCTTGGATCGCTATGTTGCCATCTGTAAACCTCTCCACTACATGGTCATCATGAACAGAAAGAACTGCAACCTTCTTGTTTTGGCTGCTTGGGTTGGTGGGGCTGCCCATTCCTTTCCTCAGTTGTCCATGACTCTTAATCTACCTTTCTGTGGTCCCAATGAGATTGATCACTATTTTTGTGACATCTTCCCCTTATTGAAAATTGCGTGCACAGATACTTATGTCACTGGTATTCTTGTTGTAATCAATTCAGGGATACTTTCCATGATAATCTTTTTTATCTTATTTACTTCTTATGCCATTATATTATGGACCCTACGGACACATTCAGCTGAAGGGCGGCGGAAAGCTCTCTCCACCTGTGGGTCTCATTTCACAGTTGTGGTCTTGTTTTTTGTACCTGCCATATTTTCTTACCTTCGACCTCCCACCACATACCCAGAGGATAAAGTGTTTGCTCTATTTTATACCATCATTGCTCCAATGTTTAACCCTTTAATCTATACTCTGAGAAATACTGAGATGAAAAATGCCATGAGGAAGGTGTGGTTTCAAAAGTTTTGGGGAAAAGGAAATCTTAATTAGGTGCATTGATTTATACCAGGATGTTTCATTGAAGGGAAAAAAAGAGATTGGATAGTCAAATATAATTTTAGGATTCAAAGATTCTATGAAAGGTTTCACTTGTGCAAAAATGTATATTGGAATTCAGACAGCATGCTGAGCATGACTGTGGTGATAATAAAAGAGAAATACATTATCCAATGGGTGACGTTAAGTGTGAATGTGAAGATTTTGTGTTGTCCATATTTTTTCTCCCAAGTCATATGCTTTTAATTAGCTATTACATCTCAATTTTCTTGGTAGTAATACAAGGTTTAGTAAATCACTTTCTTTTTGATATGCTATTTTATTTCCATTAAAATTTAATATTAATTTAGGAATACACATATTTGAAGTATATGTGCATTCAATATATGCATTTATGTAAATATATCTTATATAGGGGTGAAATTGTCTGAAATGATTCTTTTGTCTCTTCCAATTGGTTTCCTGAGTGTGCTAATCATGAAGAGACTTTTAGTTTTACCTAATTAAAAGTTAATTTTATCCAAATTAGGACATGTAGATGAATATGTGCATTAATATGTTCTAAAATTTAACATGAACTCTTTACTACCTTCTCCTTGTTTGTTAGTAGCCATTCCATATTAAATCTTTGGTTTAATAATCTGATTGTGTCTGACATATTCCTGTTTTGTTTCCCCTGTGGACACTGAATATTCTAGGCTTAATATGTGATACTTGATTTTTGAATACCAGACATTCAGAAATGCCTTGATATTTTCCAGGAATTAATTATAAATTGTCACTAGAGAAGCCACATCTTGAAAGTTGTCTTTCTGAATTTGTCTGTTCACATAAGGAGAACAGATGAGGCTAGCCAGGTGGAATAACAATGATAGAATTGTTATCAGGAAGATCTGTCTCCAATACTAGCTAGCTTTGTGAAGCTTTACAACTCTCTCAACCTTTTTTACCTCAGTTTCCTTATCTTTAAAATGATCTAAAGAAGGAAATGGCAAACCATTCCATTAACTTTGCAAGAACTCAAGTGGACTAACAAAAATTCATACATATTTGAAAAATGTCTAAACAACAAAAGATAGATGAACTTTCTGAATAAATGATTGAAACATAGAAACTTTGAGAAAAGTTTATTTTGAAAGATGTTAAGAGTTAATAATATCTTTCAGAATTCTCAGCCATGTTCACCAAGGTCTAAGTAAATCATTTGATGTTATAGAAAGAGAAGTGAACTTGAAGTCACATAATCTATTAGGATCCAGGCTCTGATTCTGACTACTACTATGTTTTTTATTTCTCTTGTTCTCATGTACTACACCTGATAAATTATAGGATTCAACTAGAAAATCTCATAGGCACATTCCTCTTTTCAATCTAGCATCCTAATGCAGGAGTTTTTAACTTTTTATTTCCATCATGGACTTTAACAATAGTCTATGAAAAGCCTATGCATTGAAAATAACTTTTACAATGTATGCAATAAAATATAGATTTAATAATCATATTGAAATGATAATCAAAATATTTAAGTGATGACAGAATTTGTTTTTTAAATGTATTTGCAAATATATTTGAATAGAATTAAATTAATGGTAAATTTTATTTTTTAAAAGCATGTCAGGGAAAAGGTTCTTGTTGACTATCTAGCAATAGTATGCAACATTGTGGATCATCTTTGATCAAGAAACATCAATATCATGTCAGTAATTTTAGAAGAATTTCTGCTTTATTTATGTAAACAGTAAAATACAAATTCATAAATTTATTACATATGTGTAAATATCTCTCTTTTATACATATATCCATGTATATGTGTGTATGTATGTATGTATGTATGTATGTATGTATGTATATATGGATTTAGGGAAAGACTGAGTAAGAGACAGAGAGACACAGAGACAAAGACCAAGACAGATACAGTGACCCAGTGACAGAAACGAAGAGACAAAGAGAAATTGAGACTGAAACAAAGACAAAGAAAAAGACAAAGAGAGACAAAGAGATATTCAAAGCTTTCATACTTTTTAAGGGATGGTTTAGTTTCTATATAGAAATAATATAATTTTATCAATGCTTTTCAAATTGAACTTCAATTATAGCCTGGTTATTGTTTCTTCCATCTGGTTCCAAGGTGAATGAGGTTTTTTTTTTTTTGGTCAAAATAGTTTTTTTTTTTTAAATTGCAAATTGCTGAGTCATCTCTGGTGCCAGCCAAAAATAAATAAATAAAACGAAATTTAAAAAATCTGAAAATTTTTTGTTTTGCACAAATTTTCTTTTGTAAAAGTTAACAAAGGATTTTCTATTCCCTATCCAACTTGGAAAAATATATCCTTCAAAATATGAAATTTTGTTTTTGTTTCATATTAGTATTTAGCAAAAATATGTATTTGTTCCTTAACATTTTAAAAGTTAAATTCTGGGCCTTGAATCGAAATTTTAATTCATGTGGTTTAAAAACTGAGGAAAAAATCCTTTTTTAAAAATAGTTGAGGTCACTTTTCTTTTTCTTTCAGAAAATTCTCTTTGAACAATTTCAAGTTGTCAAAAGACAATAAAGTTCTATGTAGTAGGAAGCACACAAGCACACACACACACACACACATACACACATAGACAAACACATATATTATCATCATTAATAGTTGCCAAGTTTTGTTTTAATAAAACCTGTAATTCAGGAATTTGCATACCAAAAATAGAAGTTGTTTAAATCCTGCAGTGTTTTAATAGGTTAAATGACTTGGTCTCCTAAAAACTCATAGCTCATAATAGAAATCATAAGTCCTCTCCTCTTTATGTCTATGGAAGTTTTAAATTCTGGAATATTCAGTATTTTTTGCCTTCTTGGAAATATTCTCATATTTCACATTTAAGGTTTCTCATAATTAATTTAGAATGTATGATATTTTCTTTTCTATGTTTTTGGAAAGCAATGAGTTTAAGTAACTTGCCCAAGGTCACACAACTAGGTAATTATTATGGGTCTGCTGCTGAATTTGAACTTAGATCCTGGTGACTCCAGGGCTGATACTCTTTCCACTGGACAACCTTGTGGGGAGTGTGCTATTTTAATAGACTATAATTCAAATATACACTCCATAGCTCTGGTTCTTTAGATTGCAAGCTCAAGTTGTGAGCAGGGACTGTCATTTTTCACTTTTGCTATCCCCTGTGCAATGTCGGCAAATAGAGGATTCATAATTATTGTTTATTTCTGGATTATAATTGATTTATGCCATTTGTAACAATGAACAAAAGATGGAATCTAAAATTTAAAAAAAATATAAGAACTTCTACACTCAAAGTATTTCCAGAAGTTCCGATTTTAATAGACAATCTGTCTTGAAGAAGTTAATTTTTAATCAGAATTCTATAAAATAAGCTGTTATATTGTTGATATTTTAGTTTTTGATACTTTTTATTTTTTTCTTTTCAATCTAATTATCCAATGGTTAATCGGTTTTTTCATAAAATCTGCTACAAGTTTTATTCATGAATTTTTTTTATAATTTTAATTTGAGGGGTTATTATAAAAAGATGAGTCAAATGTGATAAAAATAAGTTTCTTTGGTCTGATAAATTGGCATGTTATTTAGAAGCTATTTGGAAGATCAGTAAGAGAGATGTTACTGATTTTATTACTAATATTGACAAACAGAATGAAGAACTTTTTATTAATATTAAGAAATAGCGAATGTAAAGCAGAATTTTAGATGAGATAAGCTGATTTCTCAGCCTTCTTACATCTATAATGTGAGTAAGATCATGTTTCCTAGTAATGAAAAAAACATTAATATAGTTTGTCAAAAATAAAATTAATATATAGTTGGAATACAAAAATTGAATCATTTTTAATTTGGATCTTTTTTTTAACTGAAATCATTTTATGTTAATTGTAGTAATGAATTTGGTTGCATTGTAGCCCCACTTACCCCAGTGATTCATATTTATTTCTTGATTTCTCTCATAGTGTTTTGGTTGTTTTCCTATTTTCCTTTTTTTTTAAATATTTAATATAAATAATTAATTTGTTTTATATACAATTTTGGTTTCTTCCTATTTTCTTTTTGTAATGCTTTGAATTTAACAATTTATCACCCAACCTCCCCTCCTTCCCCCCAGCCCACCAAAGAAGGCAGTCTGATTATCTTTACATTGTTTCTATGCTATAAACTGCTCAGAATTGAATGTGTTGAGAGAAAAATCATATTCTTGAGGAAAAAATAAAATATAAGAAATAGCAAAATTACATAGTATATTAGAAAATGTTTTAAATGAAAGTAATAGTCTTTGGTCTTTGTTCTGACTCCACAGTTCCTTCTCTGGATACAAATACATCACAGATACCCTAAAATTTTCCCTGATTTTTGCACTGATGGAATGAGCAAATCTCTTAAGATTGATCATCACTCTCATGTTGCTTTTGCGATGTTCAATCTTCTTCTAGTTCTGTACATCTCATTCAACATCAAAACATGGAAGTCTTTCCAGGCTATTCTGAATTCCCATTTCTCTTGGTTTTTAATAGAACAATAGTGTTACATAATATACATATACCGCAATTTATTCAGCCATTCCCCAATTGATGGACATTCAATTGATTTCCAATTCTTTGCTGCCACAAACAGAGATTCTATGAATATTTCTGTACAAGTGATGTTTTTAGCCTTTTTCATGATCTCTTCAGGATATACAACCAGTGCTGGTATTGCTGGATCAAAGGGTATGGTAATTTTTAGTGCCCTTTGGGCATAATTCCAAATTGTGCTTGAGAAAGTTTGGATGAGTTCACAGCTCCACCAACAATGTATTGTGTCCCAGATTTCCTACATCCCTTCCAACATTGATCATTGTCCTTTCTGGTCATATTGAACAGTCTGAGAGATGTGAGGTGGTACCTCAGAGATGCTTTAATTTACATTTCTTTAATCAGTAATGATTTAGAACAATTTTTCATATGACTATGGATTGCTTTGATTTCCTCATCCATAAATTGCCTTTGCATATCCTTTAACCATTTTTCTATTGGGGAATGGCTTGTTTTCTTTTTAAATTTGACTCAGTTGTCCATATATTTTATAAATGAGTCATTTGTCAGAAATAACAGCTGTAAAATTGTTTTCCAATTTATTATATTTCTTTTGTTCTTGGTTACAATGATAATGCTTGTACAAAAACTTTTTAATTTAATATAGTCAAAATTATCATTTGTTTTTAATGATGTTCTCCATCACCACCTTAGTCATAAACTGTTTTCCTTTGTATAGATCTGGTGAGTAAACTATTCCTTGATCTCTTGGTTGCTTTATAATATTTTCTTATATATCTAAATCCTGTACTCATTTTGATCTTATCTTCATATAGGGTGTGAGGTGTTGGTCTAATCTAAATTTCTGTGAAACTAACTTCTAGTTTTCCCAACAGTTTTAATCAAAAAGAGAGTTCTTATCACAGAAGCTGGGATCTTTGGGTTTATCAAACAGCAGATTACTATAATTGTTTCCTTCTTTCTCTTTTGCACCCAGTCCATTCCAGTGATTCACCATGCTATTTCTTGGCCACACCAGCCAGTTTTGATGACTGATGCTTTATAATATAGTTTTAGATCTGGTAAAGCTAAACCATTTTGCACTTATTCTCATTAAATCCCTGGATATTTCTGACTTTTTGTTTCTCCATATGAATTTAACAGCAATTTACTTAACTCAGTAAAGTAATTTTTGGAAGTTTGATAAGACAATAAGCAAAGAGTTTAATTTAAGTAGAATTGTCATTTTTGTTACATTAGCTCAGCCTATCCATGAGCAGTTGATTTTTGCCCAATTATTTA
The DNA here is from genome assembly GCF_037893015.1 of Macrotis lagotis. Classification (NCBI taxonomy): domain Eukaryota; kingdom Metazoa; phylum Chordata; class Mammalia; order Peramelemorphia; family Peramelidae; genus Macrotis; species Macrotis lagotis. The sequence continues at coordinate 301,606,638 of NC_133660.1, read as the reverse complement.
AATCTGATTTCATTTGTGTGAGAAGTGCTTTACAATAGTTTTCGTAATGATTTTTGCGTCAGTCTTGTCAGATAAACTCTCACTTATTTTATGGTGTCTGAAGTTATTTAATGGGATTTCTCTTTCCATCTTTTGGTCTCTGGAATATCATATTCCTGGTCATTTGATTCTGTAAAGTTGATTCAGTCAGGACCTGTGTAATACTGATTAATACTCCTTGTTATTTGAATTGCTTCTTTCTGTCTGCTTGAAGGATTTTCTTCTTGATTTGATAATTTGGGAGCTTGATCACAACGTTCCTTAGTGTTTTCATTTTGGGCTCCCTTTCAGGACATGATTGACAGATTCTTTCAATGACCATTTTCTCCTCTGTTTCCAGGGTATGAGGATAGTTCTCTTTAACTATCTTCTGAAGAACCTATCCATAGTTTCTTTCTTTTTATTTCTTTTTTTTGATCAAGGTTTTAGGCAATTCTATGATTCTTAATTTGTCCCTCCTGAATCTATTTTCTAGATCAGTTGTTTATCTGATGAGCAATTTTACATATTTTCTATTTTTTCACTTTTTAAAAATTTTACATAACAGATTATTGGTGTTTCATGAAGTCATTAGATTCCAATAGATCTGATCTATTTTTCTCAGATTTATTTTCTCCATTTAGCTTTTGCATCTCCTTTTCCACTTGCTAAATTCTATTTTTAAAGGGGTTCATTTCACCCCATTTACCTAGTTTTGCTTTTGAGGTAATTATTTTCTTTTTGCAGTTGTCTTAACATATATTTATTTTTTGATTTTTGCAAGGCTGTGAGATGAAGCACCTTGACCCAAGGTCAACCAGTTAAGTAAGCGTTAAGTGTCTGAGAATGGATTGGATATCATATACCCCTGATTCCAAGCCCCGTGCTCTATCCACTCTACCTAACTGTTCCTTTCCAATTATAATTTTTTTGTTTTTTGAAAGGCAATAGGTTTAAGTGGCTTGTCCAAGGCCACACAGCTGGGTAAATATTAAGTGTCTGAAGCCAGATTTGAACTCAGGTACTGCTGACTCCAGGAAGAGTGCTCTATCCACTGAACCACCTAGTTGCCCTCCAATTGTAATTTTAAAGGATTTGTTTTCTTCTGTCATTTTTCCTTACAGGATGTGAATTTTTTCTTGCATTACTTTTTCCAATTTTTTCATTTATTTTTAACTGCTTCCTGATCTGTTCTTAGAAGTCTTTCTGGGTTAGAGACCAATTTATATTCTACTCTGAAACTTCTCACATGGCAACCCTTCTATCTTCCTTTTCTGAGCTAGTATCCTTATCTCCAATATACCATTCAATAGACCCTATTATGAATTGTCCTTTCTTCATTTTTGTATTGGTTATCATTTCCTAGCATCTTGTGTTAGAGGATGGGCAAGTTCTCAGACCTTTAGTATTGATAATTCTCAAAGTTTTGCTTAGTGGAGTTAGGAACACAGTTATTCAATGAATGAACCAGTAAGTTCTAACCAGTATGTTTAGACAGAAGCTCTCTCCAGATTGTTTGTGTTGGACTTGTCCTCCATCCACTCACTATGTGTATGGTTGGATTGTGAATATTTTTTCCATCATTACTAGAAATACCAGAGGTTTTCTCTGGATGGTCAGCATTTGAAAAGTTCATAATTCAAATATCAGCTTTTTGGAAAGGTGTGATCACTTGAGGGTATTTCTGTGTTTGTTTTGTAAAACATTAGACCCTCCCACAGAAACACCAAGGGCTACTCTGATAACTCAGTGCTGGCTGTCCAGACCAACCACAGTGCTATCCCCATGGGTGTCCTGGACTTTGCTGACATTCTCCCAGTCCACTTGCCACACAGAACACAAAATCTTTCTGTTCCACTGCCAGGGGTCCCAGATTAGCCCCCTGCCTGACTCTGCCACCAGTCAAATGGATCTCTGCCCTCTGCCTTGAGCACACTCATATTTCCGTTGTGACAGACCTTGCTGGAACATGCTTGATTGTGATTTTGCCAGTTTTGTCATTCTGAAATCTTTTAAAAGGCTTGATTCATGTTAGGTCTAAGGGAATTCCAGGATCATTTAAAACAGTGTCTGGCTTTTCTCTGCCATTTTGGACAGAAATCTAATCTTCTCTTTATTACATGAAGACATGGTCCTTTCTACCTAGTTAATCCCTTCCCCATACCCTTCTATTTGTCCACATTATACCAGTCCCAAATGTCTTCTCCCTAAAATAGTCCCTTTATCATTTAAAATCTTAATGATCCTTAATACATATTTTTACTAGTTAATTCTAGATTAAATATAAACAAATATATCTTTGCTTCTAGCTTACCTCAAATGAAAAAAAAAACTCTCTTGGTAAATATGTCCTCAGTAACTATCATAATATACATTTCTTCCTTCCCATCATTAAATTCCTTGAGAAAACTATCTATATATTCAACCCCCACTTTCTTTTCTGTTAATTACTTCTTTTTTCCCTACAGGCTGGCTTCTGATCCTATCATTCCGTTGAAATTATGCTCTCCAAAGTTTTCCCTTAAACACCAAATCTAATGACTTTTTTCTCAATACTTATCTTCACATCTCCAGAGACATTGTACTTGTTAATAGATCTCTTCTGATTCTCTCTCCTCTCTATGGTTTTCGGTGCTTCCCCACACCCTTTTCTTTTCTTATTGTGATATACCTCTCTTTTTATTCTTCTGATAACTGACTGAAGTTTCTCAGTCTCCATTGTTGAATATATTCAAATAATTCTCATTTATCTTGAGTGTCTTCCCTGTGCTATGTTATAGAAACTTTCATTTTTCTTCTTCTTTTTCCTTATTTCATTTTTATCCCCCCCCAGTTACATGCAAAAGCATGTTTCAATATTTACTTCCAAACACTTGAGTTCCAAATGCATGCCTTCCTCCCACCTTACTCCCCCTACTGTGAAAGTAAGCTACTTAGTGTAAGTTGAAAATGTGTAGCAATGAAAAATGTTACTAAAATAATCATGTAAATGTGAGTATAATTCCCCCTGTAAGAAAGAGAAACTTCAAGAAAAATAAAATGAGAAAACAAAAGCATATTTCAGTCTGTATTAAGATACAATTGACTCTGCCTTTGGAATGAATAGCATTCTTTATCAAAAGTCTATCAGAGAAATTACTTCAATATTTTTCCCTCAATTGATAATTCTCATTGGATTTTTCTCTGTGCTACCCTCATTTATTCTATTTTATCTCTCCTTTCATCCTCCCTCTTCAGAGGTGTCTTGCATCTGAATAACCTCTCCCACTCTTCTATTACCTACATCCCACCTCCCCTCTCCCTGCCCCATTTTCCTCATACCTTTCTTCTCCTATTTTCCTCTACTTTAAGATAGATGTCTATACTCAATTGCCTGTATATTATTCCTTCTCTGAACCATTTATGATGAGAACAATACTCACATATTTCCCTATACCTCTACCCACTTTCATTCCACTGTAAAAGCTTTTTCTTGCTTCTTTTATAAGAAATAACTTATCCCATTCTACGTTGCTTTCCCCTTTCTGCCAGAACATTACATTCTCCTCCATTAAGTTCATCTTTTTAATACATTGCACCTTCAAATTTGAATCCCTTCTCTGCCTTGTCCATATAGCCTCCTTCTAGCTGCCCTAATAAATGACAAGGTGTGTATGAGTTACTTGTATCATCTTCCCATGCAGGAATACAAGCAGTTAAAACATTATTAAGTTCCTTATGATTTATCCTTTCTATCCACCCATTCTGGGCTTCACCTGAGTCATCTAGTTGAAGATCAGACTTTCTGTTCAGCTCTGCTCATTTCATCTTTTTAAGTCCCCTATTTCATTGGCTGTCCATCTTTTCCCCTGAAAGAGTATGTAGAGTTTTGCTGAGTAGTTGATTCTCAGTGGTCATTCAAGCTCTTTGGCCTTGTAGAATATCATATTCCAAGCCCTTTGAGCCCTTAAGGTAGAAGCTACTCATCTTGTGCAATCCTGACTGTAACTCCACTACATTTAAATTGTTTATTTCTTGTTCATTGCAATATTTTCTCATTGACTTGTGAGTTTTGAAATTTGTCTGTATTATTCCTGATGGTTTTCATTTTAGAGTCTCTTTCTGGTGGGTATTGGTGGATTCTTTCAATTTTTTTTTTTTTTTACCCATGGGTTCAAAGATATTGGGGATGTTTTCATGGAGAGTTTCTTGAAACATGATGTCTAGGTGCTCTTTTGGTCATGGAAGAAATACTTTTCAAGTTTTTGAGGGATTTTGCACCTGTTTTTCAGGGACACCCTCTAAGAATCTTAATTCCTCCAATGTCTTATGAGAGGCTCTGACTAATCTACTAGTCATTGCTTTGGTCTATGTATGACCACAAGCACTTCCCTCTGCCATGGCACTGGGAGGAGGTTCTCTTTTCTGTAAGCCATAAGCTTTATGTGCTTCTGCAACTTTTCCAGAGCCTGGGACCCCAGACTGCAATCTGAATCTGAGAATAGGGATAGCAGAGAGGCTTCTGCAGTCTCCTTTGACCCCTTGTTGCTGAGAGCTCTGGAACCAACTTGCTGTAGTTCTCTTCCTGTTCATCTGGGGCCAAATCTGCACTGAGAACAATACTGAACCAAGCTTCACTCACACTCTGGTGTCACAGTTTTCCTGCTGACTTTCCCAATTGTCTTTGGTAATCCCTGGACTGAGAGTTCTAAAACCCAACACCATTGCCAAGAAGCCAGTTACCTGCAAGCATCTACGTGCCCAGCACCTAGAAGGATAATTGAAACCAGCTTCTCTGGTGCAGCCCTGGCTGAATTGGGGCCCCTATTTTACGTTAGTGCCATAGACACTTCCCATGGATCAAAAGGGTCTTGGGCTGGAAGATTGATTCACTAAGTATTTTTGTGGGTTCTGCCACTGTAGAATTTTGTTAGAGTCCTAATTTAAAGATATTTGAAATAGTTTGGGGGTAGAGCTCGGGCAAGTCCCTGCCTTTACTCCATAATCCTCACTTTTTGATAATCTGATTCTCAGAATTTTGTGCCTAGACCCTCAAACTCTCCCTTGTAAATAATCTCTTTGTGACTTTGAGGGCACCATCTTCCTTTCAGGCATTCATGTTGCAATATAGAGGCTTCCTGATATCTTTAATTTTCATTATCCAAAGTATTGTCAAATTCTGTTGTTTTTACCTTACTAAACCAAAATTATAGGTCCCCTTATTTCCCTTGAAATTACTAGCATTCTGGTGCAGGTTGTCATCACTCCATTCTTGGATTGTTGTAATAACCTGATGGTAAGTTTATGACCTTGAGTCGGAGTCGTCTCTCCCTTTAATTCATCATTCAATCAATTATCAAAGACAATGTATAGGCCTATTCATACTAATCTACCTCTTCCCTATTCCATAATCTGAAGTGATTTCTTTAATTCTTCAGGGATTAAATATAAAATTAGGCTTGCAAAATCTTTTTTGACTTGAATTTTTCCATAATTTAATTTGGGAGTGGCTAAATTATATAAATCCTATCTAAAAGGGGATTTTTTTCTTTCATTTTAAAACTAGAGTAAGAATTTTGATATAACTTTCATTTAATGATTAATGCATAAATTTTCAGGGTGCTTTGATAAGATATTGATAAAAGGATTAATGTTGACCTTTCTCTCATGGGAATTACAAAATAAAAGTGGCACAATGAATTAAGTATTTGGTCTCCAGTCAAGAAGAATGAAGTTGGAATCTGGCTTAGATTACTTAATAAACTAGTTAAAGGTCATTGATCATTTAAGTTCTTGTTCATGTTTCCATTGTAAAATGGAGGATACAATAGCATTGACCTTCTAAGGTTACTGTGTGAAAATATGAGATATCATTTGTAAAGCATGCAGCACAGAGCTTTTACTTTTAATAAATGATTTTCCCTTCTCTTTTTCTAAAGTTTTAATATGATATATAAAACTCAATACTATAACACAAAATATGATGATGTCCATACATAAATGAGCAGTAAAGAAAGATTATATATCCTTGAAAGACAAGATTAGACATTTCAATTGGATAATGATAGAGTATTGGAAGAGTTAGATTGATTGTGATTAAGTGATTAAATAGAGAAAAATTACTTGGTATGAGTTCACTCTTGAACTTGTATCTCATATAAAATAATGTCTATAATGTTTGAGATGTTTTCTTGCCTCAGTTCTATTTAAATCCATTTTCTGGAATGTTCTGTTGGGTTCCTGATTATACCCATTTTCCATTGTCCACAGATCTTTCTATCACTCCCACAGTGATGAAAATATGATTGACTGTGATTTTTTTTTAATTTAGTCTGGTATATATTATATATTTGAAGAAAAGATTGTGTTGGGATGATTGTAAATGTATAGTACTTATCTGATTAATCCTTGACAAGAGGAGATAGGGAGTTAAAAAGTGTAGAAGTCAAAATCTTTTAAAAAATGAATGTTGTAGGGGCGGCTAGGTGGCTTAGTGGATAAAGCACCCTTGGAGTCAGGAGTAACTGGGTTCAAATCCGGTCTCAGACACTTAATAATTACCTAGCTGTGTGGCCTTGGGCAAGCCACTTAACCCCATTGCCTTGTAAAAAAAAACCTAAAAAAAATGAATGTTGTAAACTATATTTACACACAATTGGAAAATAATAAAAATTCTAAAAATAGCTGACATATAGGGGGAAAATGGGCATGTTCTTGCCTTATTTATCTTTTTTATGCCTTGTCAAAAGTTGGTATGGAATTTTAAAAATAATTGGTATTTAATATTGAATATGAAAGATTCCTTATGATCAAATGGCTTGGTTATAATGAGGAATTACATTTTGTTTTATAATGCTGAATTTTAAATTAATTCTACTGAATTAAAATGAGGTCATCCAAAGTTTATATGTATATGTAGAATATGTGCATAAATATGAAAAATTATTTTAAAGTTGTTTCTGAGAAATGGAAGATTTACAAATTTTAGGCATTGGGATAAAACCTAATAAGAGTATTAAAAACTGAAGTAATGGCATAATGTAATTGTATGAAAAGATTACATACAAGACATAACAAATCAGTAACACAAAGTAAAGGAGTCTGAAAATGTAATAACTTTTATAGGACACATATTGAAGTTCAGTGTTTTTTTAAATTTGAGTATTGCCATAATTGATATGTAGGAATATTGCTCACTCTATATATGAACAGAGCAAGATGCTGCAAAAAGGCAGAAACTCACTTCTTAAATCTCAGATTCAACAACAATTATATAAATCTAGAAAGGAATTCTGGAGTTGTGAATCAAACAAAAAGGATGAGTGAAATAATTTTCCACTCTAGTATAACTTGAAACAGGCAATAAACATTTGTCTCAATTGTATAAGAAGAGTGAATAATACATTGTAGGCAATGGTATGGGAAGTCAGCTATAAGCCATACCCCCCAAAAACCAATAGAAGGACCCAAGTTGCTGCATAGATCAGAGAAAGATCCTCAAGCATAGTACAACAGGCTAACATCAGGTTACCATCACCCAGGTTAGGCAGGCAAGCAATCAGACTTTGATCCCCAATATAAGAAGCTTAAGATAACGTGTCTCCATTCCAACAACCAAGAATTACATTAAAATCAATGGCATGAAGGAGAAGATGACGACAACGAAGAAGAAGAAGAAGAAGAAGAAGAAGAAGAAGAAGAAGAAGAAGAAGAAGAAGAAGAAAAGAAGGAAGAAGACAAGAACAAGAAGAAGAGAGGAGAAGGAGGAAGATGAGGAGAAGGAGGAGGGACAAAAGAACATAGCTATTATGAGGCAGGGAAGATCAAAATGTAAAGACATGAGTCATTTATGAGAAATAGTTGTGAAAAATTTTCACATCATTCTGCATTCTTTCTAATCTTGTTTCCATTGGTTTTATTTGAGAGAACATGTTTTAATTGAACATAGTTTAAATTATACTTTTTGAAATGTATTATGTTCTCTGATTCTTCTTTGGTCATAAACTATTCCCCATTCAATAGATTTTACAGATAGACTATTCCTTGGTCTCATCATTCACTTATGATTGCACTCTTTATGTCTCAATCCTGACCCCATTTGACCTTATCTTGCTATAGGGCATGAGATATTGTCCTAAACCTAGTTTGTCGCATAATTTTTAATGTTTCCTCAGCATTATTTGTAACAGTGAATTTTTATCGGCAAAATTTAATTCTTAGGATTTATCATACAGTAGATTATCAGAGTCATTTATTATGATTTCTGTTGTACTTAATCTATTGCACAATTATTCTGTTTTATTTCTTAGCACTAAACAGTTTTGATGACTGCCAATTTGTATTTTTTTAATTTTTTCACTAATATTTTGTTTGTTTTCCAATTATATACAATCGTAGTTTCTATTCATCATTTTCTGTAAGGATTTGAATTCTACAATCTTTCCTCCACTCTCCCTTCCCTCCCCCGAAACCCCACAGAAGGCAGTCTGGTAATCTTTTCATTGCTTCCATCCTATACATTGATTGAAATTGAATGTGTTGGAAGAGAAATAATTTCCTTGAGGAGAAAATAAAATATTAGAAACAGAAAAATTATGTAGCACAAAAATCATTCTTTTATAAAAAATATTGGAAGGGAATAGACTTTGTGCTTTTTTTAAACTCCACAGTTCTTTTTCTGCATCCAGATGGTATTCTCCATTGCAGGTACTCTAGAATTTTCCCTGATTATTGCACTGATGGAATGAGCAAGTGCAATGAGATTGATCATCACCCCCATGTTACTATTAGGGTGTGCAATGTTTTTCTGGTTCTGCTCATCTCGCTCAACATCAGTTCATGCAAGTCTTTCCAGGATTCTCAGAATTTTTAACCCTCTTGGTTTCTAACAGAACAATAGTGTTCCATAAGTGTACATATACCACAATTTGTTCAATCATTCCCCAATTGATGGACATTCACTTGATTTCCAATCCTTTGCTACCACAAACATGCTATGAATATTTTTGTACGAGTGATGTTTTTACCTTTTTCCTTGATCTTTTCAGGCTATAGACACAGCAGCATCATTGCTGGGTCGAAGGGTATACCTGTTTTTATTGCACTTTGGGGATAATTCCTGATTGTTCTCCAGAAATGTTGGATGAGTTCACAGCTCCACCAACAATGTATTAGCATCCCAGATTTCCCACATGCCTGCCAACATTGATCATTGTCCTTTCTGGCCATATTGGCCAGTCTGTGGACTGTGAGATGCTCCCTCAGACATGCTTTTATTTTTATTTCTCTAATCAGTAATGATTAAGAACAATTTATCATAGGACCATGAATAGCTTTGATTTCCTCATCTGTAAATTGCCTTTGCATATGCTTTGAAAAGTTGTCAATAGGGGAATGGCTTTTTTAAAAATAAATTGACTCAGTTCTCTACATATTTTAGAAATTAGTCTTTTGTCAGAAATACTAGTTTTAAGAGTTGTTTCCCAATTCCCTACATTTGTTTTGATCTTAGTGACAGTGGTTTTGTTTGTACAAAAGCTTTTTAATTTAATGTAATCAAAATTATCCAATTTTCTTTTAATTATGTGCTCCATCTCTTCCTTAGTCAAAAACTGCTTCCCTTTCTATAGATCTGAAGAGTAAACTATTCCTTGATTTCCTACTTTGATTATAATACTGGTATTTAAGTATAAATCCTCTACTCATTTTGATCTTGGTATAGGGTGTGAGATGTTGGTCTAATCCAAATATCTGCCATACTAGCTTCCATTTTTTTTCCAATTGATTTTATTGAAGTGAGAGTTTTTTGCTTCCTATTCTGAAAAAGATGCATATAATATTTCTACTTTTCTGCATTTCTTTGACGCTAAAACATGGTCAATTGCTGTGTAGGTGTCAGGTTGCCCCTAATAGAAGATACATTCCTTTCTATCCTCAATACATTTTCTCCAGAGGTTTATCATAGCTAACTTTTCTAAAGCTTTATTCATGTTAAATTTTTGTTTTTTTTTTAATTTCTTATCCTAAAATATCTTCTCCCTCCTTTACTTCTTGTATCTCTTGGACCTAAAACCTGTACTCAATCTTTTCTTCCTTCATTTGTAGCATCATGTAAAACATTTTAATAATTTACACCAAGTCTCCCTGATGGTTAATAAATCTATATTATAAATGCAATCTCTCCTCCATGTCTCATGTTTATGTTTCTGTGTTTATCTGAATTTGCTTTATTAAAAATAACAACCCAAATATGAGAATATGCTTTTTTTCTCCTCTCTGAAATTCTTCCTCTTAAATTATTTTTCTTGCTATTTTATTTTACTAACATAAAATTTGTGAATATTATTAGTTAGAAACATTAGTAAGATTTATTTGTATTTCCACATGTATGTATTTGTTTGTGTGTATGTATTTGATTATCCATTTTGTTTCTTCTCTCAATCTAGTCAGTATGTATTGCTGAAGTTTTTGATTTTCTTTTTTAGGTATAACCTCTCTTTTACAATGTTCTCATTTTGTTCTAGTCCAGCAACTCATCCCTTCATTCATGAATTATTCTAATAGCTGAGTCTCCAGAGCATGGGGATTCTGCTCATTGACTTTTAGGTAGGGTGGCATCAGAACCTAAACCCTCCTGGGAAGGGAGTGGAGGGGCAACAGTGATGGCAGTGGTGTAAAAGAATAGGGAAGGGAAGTTGAAATCAGAATATTGGAGAAAAAAGATTTCAAAAGACCAGAGATTATGATTTAGGCTTCTATAATTTTAAGATTAATTGAATTTTGTGATACAAACTGGACAAAAACCCCCAAAGGGTTTAACATAATTGAGGGGCATCTTTAGTTGCACTGGCAAGACACCCCAAATTCTATCTGCTCTATACCCCATTTAGAGATAAAATTAAATAATGTAATAGGTATGACCTTTGTGTCTTGACCAAGTTTAAAAAAGCAGGGCCATTAGTTTGAGATTAATAAATCAAGAGATTGAGTGGAGGCAAAGTCACCTCTTTTGAAAGTTGTGAGTCAAGTTATATATACCTGGGAGCATCTATAGCAGTAATTTTTATGGTAACAGCTTGGTTCTCCAATTCTGAAGAGTAAATGATGCAGAAACAAGATGAAGAGAATTGTGAATATAATGGAAACCAAATCAGTAATCTTAAATGCTGTCAAATCTTGGTAAATGGGTGGAGGGCCCCAGACCTTGAGACCCCTGTGATTTTATCCTGCTTCCCCTGGACAGTCAATTGTATCTTGTTCCCCATTTTCCTTTCACTTAACTTTAGCCTAGATGCTAGCATGACAGGAAATGGCATGCTGAACTTGGGGGGTTGAGCACCTTGGGACAGGAAGGACCAATATCTAGCTTGCCATTGGAAGATACCTGATCCAACATGTAAGACAACTCCCCCTGCACCACTCCCTTCCCACCTACTACAGAAGGGCATTTAATAGGAAGTGCCAACCCTTGGACTTATTGCTTCTTCTGGGCTCCCATCCAGAAGGATGGGGCTTCCTCAAACTCTTCCTTAATCGATGTGGGGCTCTCCATGTGGCCTGGTTAAGGCAAATCCATGGCTGTCTGAACTCTCTCTCTCTCTCTCTCTCTCTCTCTCTCTCTCTCTCTCAATCTCTCTCTGTCTCTCTGTCTCTCTGCTGGCCTTTCCTCTGGATGCTCATTATTTTCTAACTAATATTGTAATATTGGACTGGGTACTTTGTAACAATAATTTGCCATAATATATATTTAAGCAGTTTTAAATTCCCAGAGTTGTGAATTCCTTCCCCTTTTCAGAGACCTTAAATTTTCTCTCTTCAAACTCTAAAACTTTAATAATTGGCTACATTTCCTATGGGACAGTACATTTACTGATATCCTCAATGAGTTTAACCTTAATGAAAACTCAAACATGATGCTAACCTCCAAACTTTGTCCTTATTAGTGATAAACATTCACATTTGGTCTGAAGAAAGAATAAACTAAATTAGGTTAATATATACATTTACAAGAATTCTCCAAGCTTGCAAAGAACATGTGTGACTCCAAGTTAGAAAAGTGGTTCCCAAAATGGAGTTCTGGAGGGTGGCATTTATATAATTGCACTATCAGAAGGAGGAATTGGAAAAAGTTGCTTCTGCAACTGTCCATCATAGGGGACAGTCCCTCAGACAAAGATGTGATTTGTGGAACATGGGCTGGAATTGGGGGAGCTCTATATCAGATAATCTATTAGGCTAGAATCTGCTTTCCCTTTCCCTTTCCAAATATCAGACAGGCAAACTATTCCTTATTCTATTAATTTGTTTATAATATTATCTTTTATGTTTTTATTCTGTAGCCATTAAAATTTTATCTTGGTATTATGTGGGAGATATTTCTGCCATACTACCTTCTAGTTTCCCCAGTAGTTTTTATCAAAGAGTGGCTTGTATCCCAGAAACTGGAATCTTTGGGTTTCTACTGTACTCTCTTTTGCACCTAATCTAGCCTATTGATCTACTACATTATTTCTTAGCCAGTACCAGACAGTTTTGATGACCGATGCTCTATAATATAATTTTAAATTGGGTATGTCTAGGCTACCTTCCTCTGCATTTTTTCTATTATTTCCCTTAATATTCTTGACCTATTCTTTCTTCATATGAATTTATTTACCATTTTTCCTAGTTAACTAAATAATTTTTGGAAGTTTGGTATAGCACTAAGTAAGTAATTAATTTTAGATAGAATTGTCCTTTTAATTATACTAACTTGGCCTACTTATGAGCAATTGATATTTGTTCAATTACTTGTATCTGAATTTATTTGAATGCAAAGTGTTCTATAAGTTTTGATAGAGTTTATAATTCTCTTTGGAAGGTAGACTCCTAGGTTTTTTATGTTGCCTGAAGTTATTTGGGCAGGTAGATTCCCAAATATTTTTAGTTGTCTGGTATTAAATGGAATTTCTCTTTCTAACACACACTACTGTGTCTTGTTGGTAATGTATAGACATGCTGAGGATTTATGTGGGTTTATTTTATGTCCTGCAACATTGCTAAAGTTGCCAATTGGTTTCAGTAGTGTTTTAGATGATTTTCCAGGGTTCTTTGGAATATCATATCAACTGCAGAGAGTAAGAGTTTTGATTCTGCATTACTGTTTCTAATTCCTTCAATTTATTTGTCTTCACTTACTTCTAAAGCTGGTATTTTTAATACAATATTGAACAAAAGTTGCCATTCTTGTTTCACCCCTAATTTTATTAGAAAAGCTTCTACTTATTCTCTTCAAATAAAATGCTTGTTGATGCTTTCAGATATATACCAAATATCATTTTAAGGAACAAATCTATTCATTCCTATACTCTTTAATGTTTTTAGTAGGAATGGAACTTTATTTTCTTAAAAACATTTTAAAGCATCTCTATGGATTATCATATCGTTTCTGTTAGATTTGCTTTTAATATAGTCCATTATACTGGCAGTTTTTCTTCTACTGAAACAACCCTGCATTCCTTTGTCACAGGTTATTATGGTGATAAACTTAATGTTTTGAATTACTTTTTAAAATTTTTACATCAATATTCAATAGAGAGAATGGTGTATAATTTTTTTTCTCTATTTTCACTCTTTCTGGTTTAGGTAGCACCACCAATTGGTGTCATAGAAGGATTTTGATTGGGTTTCTTCATTATGTTTTCAAAAATCTTTTATGAAATTGGAAACAATTGTTCTTTGAATGTTTGATAGAATTCATTTGTGAATCCATCTGGCCCTGGAGAATTTTTCTTAGGGAATTCATTGATGGTTTAATGAATTTCTTTTTCTCAGATAGGGTTTTTTAAGCATTTAATTTCCTTTTCTTTTAAATGTGGCAAATTATACTTTTTGTAAATATTCACTCATTTTACTTAGATTATCAAATTTATTGGCATACTGATTGGCAAAATAGGTCAAAATTATTACTTTAATTTCTTCCTCCTTGGCAGAGAATTGATTTTTTCATTTTTGATACTAGTAATTTGGTTTTCTTCTTTCATTTTAATCAAATTAACCATATGTTTATCTATTTTATTGATATTTTAAAGAAACCATCTTATGCTTTATATATTAGTTCAATGGATTTCTTACTTTATTGCTTTATTTTACTTTTAAATTTCAGAATTTCTAATTTTGTCTTTAGTTGTGTATTTTTAATTTGTTCTTTTTCTTCCTTTCTAATTGCATGCTCAGTTTATTGATCTCCTCTTTCTCTATTTTATTCATGTAAGCATTTAGAGATATAATATATCCCATAATAACAAATTTGGCTGTATCCCATAAATTTGGATATGTTGCCTCATTATAATCATTTTCTTGGATGAAAAGATGAATTCTTTCTATGACTTATTCTTTGATTGACTCATTTTTATAGAAATCATGTTATTTAGTTTCCAGTTAGTTTGAGGTCTATCCACAATCCTTTATTTCATTCGATTTTTATTGTATTGTTGTCTGGAAGGGATGCATTCAATATTTCTGTCATTCTACATTTGATTATGAGGTTTTTGTTCCCTAATTCATAGATAATTTTTGTGTAGGTCCTATGTGCAGCAGAAAAAACAGTTTATTTGATTCTATCTAAGCCCTAATATGAGTATTAAAAAACTGAAGTAATATCATAAGGTAAATTTTGAAAAGATTATGTCCCAGACTTGACAAACCAGTAATAAAAAGGAAAGGAGTTTGAAAATGGAATAACATAGGAAACATATTGAAGCTCAGTTTTTTTTTTAATTTGAGTATTGCCATAATTGATATCTAGGATTATTGTTCACTCTATATATGAACAGAGCAAGATGCTGGAGAAAGGCAGAAACTTACTTCAATTACCTCAGATTCAAAAACAATTATATAAAATCTAGAAATGAATTCTGGAGTTGTAAAGCAAGCAAACAAAAAAAAAAAGAATGAGTGAAATAATTTTCCAGCCCACTATCACTTGAAACAGGCAATAAACATTTGTCTCAATTGGATAAGAAGGGTACACAATACATTATATGCAATGTCTTGGGAAGTCAGCCATGAGCCAAACCCCCCAAAACCAGTAAAAGATACCATGTTTCTGCATAGTTCAGAGGCTAGATCTGTGGTACTGGCATAGAAGGCCAACTGAAAGATCCTCAAGCCAAAGTACAGCAGGCTAGCCCCAGGTTACAATAACCCAGGTTAGGCAGGCAAGCTATCACACTTTGATCGCCAATCTCCATTCCATCAACCAAGAATCACATTAAAGGCAATGACATGAAAAAGAAGAAGAAAGAAGAAAAGAAGAAAAAGAAGAAGAAGAACAAGAACAAGAACAAGAACAAGAAAAGAAAGAAGACAGAAGAACAAGAAGAGAGTAGGAGGAGGAAAAGGAGAAGGAAGAATGTGAGGAGGAGGAGGGGAAAAAGACCATAGACATTTATTACAGGGCAGAGAAGAACAAAATGCAAAGACATGAGCCATTTATGAGAAAGACATTTGTCAAAAATTTTCCTAAATTTCTGCATTCTTTCTAATCTTGTTTCCATTGGTTTTATTTGAGAGAACATGTTTTAATTGAACATAGTTGAAACTATACTTTTTTGAAATGTATAATGTTCTCTTTCTCTTCTATGGTCATAAACTTATCCCCATTCAATAGATTTTACAAATAGACTATTACTGAATCTCATAATTCACTTATGATTGCACTCTTTATGTCTCAGCCTGAATCCATTTCACCTTATCTTGCTAAAGGGTATGAGATATCGTTCTAAACCTAGTTTTCCCATAATTTTTGATGTTTCCTCAGAATTTTTTGTAACAGTGACTTTTTACCTGAAAAACTTAATTCTTTTGATATATCATACAGTTAGACTATCAGAGTCATTTGTTATGTTTCTGTTGTACTTAATCTATTCCACTTCTCCATTTTATTTCTTACACAGCACCAAACAGTTTTGATGACTGCCAATTTGTTTTTTATTTTTTAAATGTTTTATTTGTTTTCCAATTATATAAAATAGTAGTTTCTAATCATCAGTTTCTGTAAGGTTTTGAATTTTGCAATCTTTCCTCCATTCTTCCTTCCCTCACCTTTATCCCCACAGAAGGCTGTCTGGTAATCTTTTCATAGTTTCTACCCCATACATTGATTGAAATTGAATTTGTTGGGAGAGAAATTATTTCCTTCAGGAGAAAATGAAATATTAGAAATAGCAAAATTATGTGGTACATAAGTCACTTTTGTATAAAAAATTTTGAAGGGAATAGACTTTGGTTTTTGTTTAAATTCCACAGTTCTTTTTCTGCATCCAGATGGTATTCTCCATTGCAGGTGCTGTAGAATTTTCCCTGATTATTGGATTGATGGAGTGAGCGAGTCCAGTGAGATAGATCATCATGCCCATGTTGCTATTAGGGTGTACAATGTTCCTCTTGTTCTGCTCATCTTGTTCAGCATCAGTTCATGTAAATCTTTCCAGACTTCTGGGAATTCTTATCCCTCTTGCTTTCTAATAGAACAATAATGTTCCATAATGCACAGACACCACAATTTGTTCAGCCATTCGCCAATTGATGGACCTTCAATTGATTTTCAATCCTTTGCTACCACAAAAATCCTGCTATGAATATTTTTTGCACAACTGATGTTTTTACCATTTTGCCTGATCTCTTCAGCGTACAGACGCAGTAGTGGTATTGTGGGTCAAAGGGTATGGCTATTTTTTCCCCTTTTGGTCATTAATTCCTGATTATTCTCCAGAAATGTTGGATGAGTTCATAGCTCCACTAAAAATGTATTAGTGTCCCAGATTTCCCTAAACCATTCAAACGTTGATCATTGTCCTTTCTGGTAATATTGGCCAGTCTGTGGACTGTGAGATGGTACCTCAGACTTGCTTTTATTTTAATTTCTCTAATGAGTAATAATTAAGAGCAATTTTTCATAGGACCATGGATATCTTTGATTTGCTCATCTGTAAATTTCCTTTGCCTATGCTTTGAAAACTTGTCAATTGGGGAATGGATTTTTTTTAATAAATAGACTCAGGGACTTCTGGCCAAGATGGGGGAGAGAAGACAGGCACAGTTCTAAAGTCTCCTGACCTCTTCCCCATCTATCACATGAAACAAACCTCTTAAAAGAAATCTGACCCACAAAACCCAGAAAGAAAAGCCAGGAGAAAGGACATCTACCTTGGGATTTATCTCCCGCAGCAGCTATGGCCAAATTCGGGTCGGTGAGTCTGGGCTCAGAGGGAGAATCTGCTCCAGATCAACCAGATTAACAGCTGAATTGGAACCAGGAGTCTGAGGGCCCAGGAGCAGGACCTGCTGGATTAGAGGTGGGACTGGACCACAGGGGTGTGAGTCTTCGGGGGAGCAGAGGCACTGGTGTTGGAGCTGTCCCATAGGAGATCCCGGACAGGGCTGGTGGGGAGAGTTCTGGAGCAGGAGAGCTGGGGACACCATCCCTGGGCTCCTCTGGTCTGAGTCCCATTACAACTCAGACTTCTTCCCTAACAAACAAATGCAAACTACTTCTGACTCAGGCCCAGGTGTAAGAGCAGAAGAACCAGCCCAGCAGAGGAATGACCTCAGGCCAGGGTAAAGCCCACCATTTATTGAAGGCAAAAGAATTCAATAGCTCCAATTCCTCCCTTCAAGGAAAGGAGAAGGCCTCAACCAAGGTCACAGACACTCCAGAGAAAGCAACCAAACCTCCTACTGGCCAGCCAGAGAAACTGCACTCAGGGAGTAAAGCCTTTAGAGATCCCAAGACCCTGTGAACCAGCCCCCCCCCCCAACTCAGGTCTTAGCAACATGAAGAAGGGTCAGCGGAAAGGTGGATCCATAGAAAAATTATTGGAAGGGAAAGATCCTAGCTCAGAGAGACCTCGAACCTCTGAGGAGAATACAATCTGGTCTTCAGCACAGAAAGACTTCCTTGAAGAAATAAGGAAGGAGTTTAAAAATCAACTGGAAAATTTGGGGGAGACAATTAATAACTTGCAACAAGAAAACAAAACCTTAGAAAGTACAATTAGACAAGTACAAAATGAGAATAAATCTCTCAGATCTTCAAATGGGCAAATGAAAAAAGAAATTAATTCTCTCAAAACCTCAATTGGTCAAATGGAAAGCTCTTTCAAAAGTAGAATTGACAAATTGGAAAAGGAGTTGCAAAAGGTTAATGAAGAAAACTCCTCCCCCCAAAAAGAATGGAGTCTACAGAAACTAATGACTAAATGAGACAGCAAGAGTCAGTTAAACAAAATCAAAACAATAGAAAAAATAGAAGCAAATGTAAAATACCTCATCAACAAAACCACTGACCTCAAGAATAGATCGAGGAGGGGCAACCTGAAAATTATAGGACTTCCTGAAAACATTGAAGAGAAAAAAAAAAAGCCTGGACTTAATATTACAGGATCAAGTGATGGAAAAGTGCCCTGATATCATGGAATTGGAGGGCAAAGTAGTTATTGAAAGAGTACATAGATCCCCACCAGAAAAAGATCCTAAAAAGAAAACACCAAGGAATGTTGTGGCCAAACTCCAGAACTATCAGATAAAAGAGAAAATCCTGCAAGCAACCAAAAAGAAACAATTTACATATCAAGGAGGCACAGTAAGGATCACGCAAGACCTGACTGCATCAACATTAAGGGACAGAAGGGCCTGGAATGAGATATTTTGAAGAACAAGGGAGCTTGGAATGCAGCCAAGAATCTACTTTCACGCAAAGCTGAGCCTTCTCTTCCAGGGAAAAAGATGGACATTTAACGAAATGGGAGAATTCCAAAAACCTCTGATGAAAAGACCAGAGCGAAACAGAAAATTTGGACATCAAAACAGGAGGTTAAAGCGACACATAAAAAGGTAAAAAAAAAAGTGGTGGTAAAAGGGAAAAAAATGCAATCCAGTAAGTTGAAAGTGGCTATATCCTAGCATGGGAGGAAAAAAGATTCTCATAAATCTTGAGAATTGTAACTCTAACAGAGAGAATATACCTAGCCAGAAATGATGGACATTCATGACCTATCCATGAAACTGCTATCTAAAGAGATGCAACTGGTTTTAATTGCACTTGGGAGAAAGACCCTAATAACTCTCAGGAATTTTGACTCTATTTGATAGAATATACTGAATAAGAAGGGACAGACACTCAGAATTTTCTATGACTTAGATAGAATGATCTAAAAAACATTACCTCCTTAAAAAGGGGGACAGGAAAGAGACTGGAGGAGGGAGGGGAGTGAATGGGGTAAATCTCATTACACTAAGAGGTACCAAAAAACCTATGCTAATAGAGGTGAAGAAGGGAACAGAGCAGAAACACCTGAATCTTCTTCTCATTAGACTTGGCTCAAATTCAACCTACACATACTCAGTTAACTTATAAAACATCTAACCTTTCAAGTATTAAAAGGGGAAAAGGGGAGAGGGGGGATGGAGAAAGGGAAGGAGAGTGGGTGAAAAAGGGGGAAATAGCAAAAGGAAGGTAAGGGAAAAAGGAAAAAGGGAAAGCAGAAAGGGGAAAAAGGGGCAGGGTGTGATATAGCAGGGCAAATACACTGAAGGGCATGGTATTCAGAAACAAAATACTGGGGAATATGGATAAAGGTGAGAGAAAGTGGGAAAATACAAATGGAGGGAAGATAGCACAGAGTCAATAAAGAATTAGTAATCATAACCTTGAATGTGAATGGGATGAACTCTCCCTTAAAAGGTAAGTGAATAGCAGAGTGGATTAAAAACCAGAATTCTACAATATGCTGCTTGCAAGAAACCCATGTGAAGAAGAGAGATACATAGAGAGTAAAGGTAAAAGGTAGGAGCAAAATATATTTTGCTTCAGCTGCAGTAAAAAAAAAAGCAGGGGTAGCAATCCTTATCTCAGACAAAGCAGCAGCAAAAATAGATACCATTAAAAGACATAAGGAAGGAAACTTTATCCTCCTAAAAGGTACCATAGACAATAAAGTCATTTCAATATTGAATATATATGCACCCAGTGGGACAGCACCCAAATTCTTAGAGGAGAAGCTGAAAGAACTACAGGAAGATGTAGAGAGCAGAACTCTACTAGTGGGAGACCTCAACCTCCTGCTATCAGATCTAGATAAATTTAATCATAAAATAAACAAGAAAGAAGTTAAGGAGGTAAATAGATTGTGAGAAAACTTAGATATGATAGACTTATAGAGGAAACTGAATGGGGACAGGAAGGAATATACCTTTTTCTCTGCAGTGCATGTAATTTATACAAAAATTGACCATGTACTAGGACATAAAAAACCTAATGATCAACTGCAGAAAGGCAGAAATCATGAATACAGCTTTCTTAGATTACAATGCAATAAAAGTCATATGCAATACTGGGCAAAGGAGATATAGACAGAGAACAAATTGGAAACTGAATAATCTCATTTTAAAAAATGAGTGGACCAAAAAACAAATTATAGAAAGAATTAACCATTTTATCCTAGATAATGGTAATAATGAAACAACATACCAAAACCTATGGGATTCATTCAAAGTGACTCTCAGGGGCTATATTGTAGCTCTAAATGCTTACATGAATAAATTGGAGAAAGAGGAAATCAATGACCTAAACATGCAACTAAAAAAATTAGAGAAACAACAAATCAAAAATCTCCAATTAAATACTAAATTAGAAATTCTAAAAATTAAAGGAGAAATTAATAAAATTGAAAGCAAAAATAACTATTGAATTAATAAATAAAGCCAAAAGTTGGTATTATGAAAAAACCAATTAAAATGATAAACCTCTGGTCAATTTGATTAAAAAAAAAAAGAAAGAAGAAAACCAAATTGTTAGTATCATAAATGAAAAAGGTGAACTCACCACCAATGAAGAGGAAATTAAAGTAATAATCGAAATTATTTTGCCCAACTCTATGCCAATAAATTTGATAATCTAAGTGAAATGGATGAATATTTACAAAAATATAAGTTGCCCAGGTTAAATGAAGAAGAGATTAAATACCTAAACAACCCTATCTCAGAAAAAGAAATTCAACAAGCCATTGGTGAACTCCCTAAAAAAAAATCTCCAGGGCCTGATGGATTCACAAGTGAATTCTACCAAACATTTAAGGAACAATTGGTTCCAATTCTATATAAACTCTTTGGAAAAATAGGGAAAGATGGAACTCTGCCTAACTCTTTATATGAAACCAATATGGTACTGTTACCAAAAACCAGGAAGAGTTAAAACAGAGAAAGAAAATTATAGACCTATCTCCCTGATGAATATAGATGCAAAAATCCTAAATAAAATCTTAGCAAAACGATTACAAGTTATCGCTAGGATAATACATTATGATCAAGTAGGATTTATTCCAGGAATGCAGGGTTGGTTCAATATTAGGAAAACTGTTAGTATATTCAATTATATCAACAACAAACCTATAAGAAATCATATGATCATATCAATAGATGCTGAAAAATCTTTTGACAAAATACAGCATCCATTCCTATTAAAAACACTAGAGTGTAGGAATAAATGGACTATTCCTTAAAATAATTAGCAGTATCTATCTGAAACCATCAACAAGCATTATATTCAATGGGGAGAGGCTAGAGGCATTCCCAATAAGATCAGGGGTGAAACATGGGTGCCCATTATCACCATTACTATTCAATACTGTATTAGAAATGTTAGCATCAGCAATTAGAGAAGAAAAATAAATTGAAGGAATTAGAGTTGGGAAGGAAGAGACAAAACGCTCACCCTTTGCAGATGATATGATGGTCTACCTAGAGAATCCAAAGAAATCATCCAAAAAACTACGGGAAACAATTAGCAATTTTAGCAAAGTTTCAGGTTATAAAATAAACCCTCATAAATCCTCAATTTTTCTTTATATGTCTAGCAGGATGCAGCAGGAAGAGCTAAAAAAGAGAAATCCCATTCAAAATAACCTTAGACAATATAAAATACTTGGGAGTCTATTTGCCAAGAGAGACTAAGAATCCTTTTGAAAACAATTACAAAACACTTCTCACACAAATTAAATCAGATTTAAATAACTGGGCAAATATCAACTGCTCATGGACAGGTAGAGCTAATTTAATAAAAATGACAATTCTACCAAAACTAAACTATCTGTTTAGTGCCCTACCATTCAAAATTCCAAAAAATTACTTTAATGAGTTAGAAAAAAATGTAAGTAAATTCATATGGAGAAAAAAAAGTGAAGAATTGCCAGGAGCTTAATGAAAAAAGTGTGAAAGAAGGTGTCTTAGTCCTACCTGGTCTAAAATTATATTTTAAAGCATCAGTCATCAAAACTGTTTGTTATTGGTTAAGAAATAGAGTGGTGGACAAGTGGAATAGACTAGGTGTAAAAGCAGGAGATGATTACAGCAATCTGCTGTTTGATAAACCCAAAGAGTCCAGCCATTGGGATAAAAACTCCCTCTTTGATAAAAACTGCTGGTATAATTGGAAGTTAGTATGGAAGAAACTTAGATTAGACCAACACCTCACACCCTTTACCAAGATAAGATCCAAATGGTTACAGGACTTAAGCATAAAAAAAGGATACTATAAGCAAATTAGAAGATCAAGGATTAGTTTACCTGTCAGATCTATGGAAAGGGGAGCAGTTTATGACTAAGGAAGAGTTGGAGAACATCACCAAAAACCAATTAAATGATTCAATTACATTAAATTAAAAAGCTTTTGCACAGATAAAACCACTGTAACCAAGATCAAAAGAAATGTAGTAAATTGGGAAACAATCTTTACAACTAATGATTCTGACAAAGGACTCATTTCTAAAATATACAGAGAAATGAGTCAGAGTTTTAAAACAAAAAAGCCTTTCCCCAATTGGCAAATGGTCAAAGGATATTCAAAGTCAATTTACAGATGAGGAGATCAAAGCAATCCATAGCCATATGAAAAAATGCTCTAAATCATAAATTATTAGAGAAATGCAAATTAAAGCTTCTCTGAGGTATCACCTCACACCTCTCAGATTGGCCAATGTGACTAGGAAGGACAATGATCATTGTTGGAAGGGTTGTGGGAAATCTGGGTCACTATTACACTGTTGGTGGAGCTGTGAACTCATCCAACCCTTCTGGAGAGCTATTTGGAACTATGCCCAAAGGGCAACAAAAATGTGCATACCCTTTGAGCCAGCAATATCACTACTGGGTCTATACCCTGAAGAGATGATGAAAAAGGGTAAAAGCATTACTTGTACAAAAATATTTATAGCAGCCCTGTTTGTGGTGGCAAAAAATTGGAAATCAAGTAAATGTCCTTCAACTGCGGAATGGCTTAGCAAACTATGGTATATGTATGTCATGGAACACTATTGTTCTATTAGAAACCAGGAGGGATGGGATTTAAGGGAAGCCTGGAGGGATTTGCATGAACTGATGCTGAGTGAGCTGAGCAGAACTAGAATAACACTGTACACCCTAACAGCAACATGGGAGTGAATTTCAACCTTGAAGGACTCGCTCATTCCATCAGTGCAACAATCAGGAACAATTTGGGGCTGTCTGCAAAGGAGAGTGCCATCTGTATGCAGATAAGTTGTTGTGGAGTTTGAACAAAGTTCAAGGAATATTCCCTTTAATTTAGAAAAAAAACCATCTATCTTATTGTCTGATCTTGTCACCTCTTAGACTTCTCTTCTCTTTTTTAAGGATATGACTTCTGTCTCATCACACCCAGTTTTGTTCAAGGTACACCATGGAAACAAAGTAAAGACTGACAGAGTGCTTTCTGTGGGTGTGGGATCAGGGGAGGGAAGCAAGATAGGGGGAAAAGTTGTAAAACTCAAATAATATCTTTAATAAAAATTAATTAAAAAATAGAGTCAGCTCTCTCTATATTTTAGAAATGAGTCTTTTGTCAGAAATACTAGTTGTAAAAGTTGTTTCCCAATTCACTACATTTCTTTTGATCTTGGTTACAATGGGTTTGTTTATACAAAATTTTTAATTTAATATAACCAAAATTATCCAATTTGCTTTTAATTATGTTCTCCATCTCTTCCTTAGTCATAAACTGTTTCCCTTTTTATAGATCTAATGAATAAACTATTACTTGATCTCCTAGTTTGCTTATAATATAGTATTTTATGTATAAATTCTGTACCCATTTTGATCTTATCTTGGTATAGGGTGTGAGATATTGGTATAATCCAAATATCACCTATACTAGCTTCTCATTTTTCCAACAATTTTTACTGAAAAGAGAGTGTTTTTGCTTCATATTCTGAAAAGGATGCATTTAATATTTGTGCTTTTCTGCATTTCATTGTGAAATTATCATACCCTTAAATATGGTCAGTTTTCATGTAGGTGTCATGTAGCCCCTAATATAAGATACATTCATTTTAACCTCATTACATTTTCTCCAGAGGTTTATCATGGCTACCTTTTCAAAACGTTATTCATGTTAAATTCTTTCTTCTTTATTTTGTCATTAGATTTATTTGATTCTTAAAGAGAGATGTTGAAGTCTCCCACTGTTACAATTTTGGTCTCTAGGTCTTCCTCTAACTTCTTTAACATCTCCTCTAAGCTTTTGAATGCCATACCATTTGTTCTTAATGTTAATAATGATATTTCATTGACTAGTATACATTTTAAGCATATATAATTTCCTTACTAATTGCTTTTAATTTGATCTATTTTTGTTTTTTTCTCTGTCTGAGATATGGATTGCTGCACCTGCTTTTTTTTTTCCTTCAACTGAAAAAATCTTATCCTTACCTTTACATTTAGGAATCCATCTACTTCACAGGTGTTGGTAGTGAACAAAATACTATGGAATTCTGAATTTTAACACAATCTGTTAGCTCCTTCCATATTATGGGAGAGTTCATTTCATAAACATAGGCAATTAGAATTACTAAATCTGTGTTTCCCTTCATCCTTTTTTAATGTTAATATTTTCCTGTCTCCTCTTCCTTATTCCACCTTATCAGTGTTTTGCATTAAACTGTGGCTTTTCTCAGTCTGTCCTCACTTTTATAAACCCACTTTTATTTCTTCTCCATTTCCCCTTTGATTTCTTTTTTTTAACTTTTTTTCTTTTCCTTTTCCTTCTTTCCCTTTTGTAACCCCACCCCACTTTTCCCCTTTCTTTCCTCTTTCACCCACTGCTTCTCTTTAGGATAACCTATATTTCTCAACCAGGTTTGGAATGTATGTTGTTCCTTTTCTAAGCCAAATCTTATTGACTATTTGTGCAGTATATTTACCTTTACCTGAGAATTCTGAAATTTGGGTACAATATTCATTGCAGTGTTTATTTTGGGATCTCTTTCTGTGGTTGATTAATGGATGCATTCAAGACTATTTTATCTTCTTGTCCTAGGACCTTAGGGCAATTTATCTTGACAATTACATGAACTATATCACACAACCTCTTTTTTTTCTGATTGTGGTTATCATGTAGATCAGCAATACATAAATTATCTCTCCTGGATATATTTTCTATGTCAGCCATGTTTCCTAAGATGTACTTTCCATTTTCTTCTATTTTTTCAGCCTTTTCATTTAGTTTGATGAGATCTTGATGTGTCATAGAGTCATTCATTTCCGTTTGTCCAATTCTATTTGTCAGGGTCTTATTTTCTTTAGTTAGCCATTTCGCTTCCTTTCCAATTGACGAGTTTCTTTTCGTTTTCCAGTAAGTCTATTTTATTTTCTAGTTGGTCAATTTTACTTTTAATATTATTGTTTCCTTCAATCAATTTTCATAACTCTATTGCAAGACTCTTATTATTTTTTCTCCATTTTTCTTCATCCTCTCTTCTTTGGTTTTAGAAACCTTTTTCAACTCTTGCAAGAGATCTTTTTGTCTTTGAGACCAATTCAAAAACTCCTTTTCATTTCACAGGTAAGCATTTTCTCAGTGGTTTTCTTTTCTGCAATGGTGTTTTAATGGTACCTATCAAAATAGTAGCTGTTAGTTGTTAGCTCTTTTGTTTTTGTTCATTTTCATAATTGAACTCAACATCTATGGTATAGGATGTATAAACACACGCAGTACTGCTGAGGGCTGGGGTGGAGGAAGAGGTTCTTGTCCATGGTTCTTTGTTGGGGCATTTTCAATGTTTGAATTTTGTTGTCCACAATAGGATTCCCCAACAGTACACCAGCATTCACTCAGAGCTGCAATTTGGCTTCTCAATGGAGATCTGCTCAACCATGATCTGAACTGCTCTTGGATATGTGCTGCTCTATGGATAAAAACCTCTCACTGCCTTTGCAGTACTCTCACCCCTGGTGGCATATACTTTGCTTTATCCATGAGAGACAAAACTTTTCCTTAAATTCCTCCAAGATATCTCAATGAAAATTGTTTCTCTGTTTTGGTTCTTCTTTTCTTGTTTTATTTTTGTGTGTCCTTTGTCCCTTCAGTATCTGTTTAGAGGCTTCATTCAAAGTTGTTTTTGGAAAATCATAGGAAGCTTCGTAATTTCATCCAACTATTTTAATTCTGCCTCAGAAGTTGAGATTTGACACAGTGTGACCACTTCTGGAGTTTTCTTGCTAAAAGAATACTGGAGTGGTGTGCTATTTCCTTCTTCAACTCATTTCATACATGAAGTATCTAAGATAAACATGGTTATTTATTTTGTCTAGGATTACAGAGCTAATAAGTGTCTTGCCTCTATGTGAATTCAGGTCTTTCTGTCTCTATCTGCTGCACTATCTAACTGCCCATGTCTATTATATCTGCATTCTGATTCAGCGATCAGAAAACTTGGAGATGAAATCCAAATTATGAGATTTAGAAGTTGTCCAGACTTTATTTGATCTCCATGAATCTATTTTTCATATGGTTATCAAAGCTTCTTTATGAAATCAGAAGCCCAGAAGGGTCACATAAAAACTCCAAAAACTTTTAGAACTCCCCAGCAAATCTAGAATGGTTCTCAATCACCTGCTGTACTTGATATTAAGTAATTGTGAACTGAAAATTTGTTAGTTTTTTTAAGATGCATTCCCAAACAATTGGATCTTCTAAATTATTAGTATTCCATGTTTCTTCTCACACAAGATGCTCCCCTCTCTGTCTCTGTCTCTAGATGTGTTCTTTTCTCTCTGTCTGTCTCTGTTTACCTGTCTGTATCTTTTTCTGTGAGTATATGTGTTTGTTTTACTCTATTTCCCTCTGTCTCTCTCTTTATATCTCCATATCTTTCTCTCTGTCTCTGTCTCTTCCCCATCTTTCTGCCTCCATTTCCCTCTATTTTCCCCCCATTCTTACAATTTACCACCCAATTTGTACATCTCTGGCTTATAAATACCTACATTTAGTCTGAGTTCTTACTGAAGCAAGCATTTCTCTTTCTATCTCTATCTCTGTGTCTGTGTCTGTTTCCATCTTTTTCTCTCTCTGTCATTCTCTGGCTGTTTTCTATATCTCTTTCTCTACATCTGTCTCTCTGTTTCTCCTCACAACCAAAACCAGTTTTATACATTTGTAGATACATTTTCTGGTATGATGTTACTGCTGCTGTGCCTGGAAGATCTGGTAAGAAAACTACAGCAGCAAGAATGCGATAAATTTGAATTTATTACTTGCTCCTAAATACAGTGAATTTTCTATTTTACCAAATGACACCAAGAGGTAACTGGCTATCTGCCCTGGAGGGAGTAAAAGTTGGATTAGGACTGTTTAAGTGAAAAATAATAGAGTAGCACCAACTCCCTCTGGGAGCACCATTTCTTCAGATTCTCAAAGACTTATAAATACTTCTATTCACATGTTAGAATCAGTTCAGATGTTCCTTTAGCTTTTCCAAACATTATTTAGAGAATCAAATGCTATATTTATTTTACTTTGCATTGCATAGATATTCCCCCTTTTCCCCAAATTCCAAGGATATTATAAAAACAATGTGGGTCAATCTCCAGTCACTATTATAATACTGGGGAAATAATTATTTGTTCTCAGTTTTCCAGAAAGAGTATGAACTGAGACTTGAATGCTTCCATGCCTATGGACGGCAAAGAGTTTCCCTTCATAATTTATACAACTCTTGATTTATAAACCACTTCTGGTTTATGAATACCTGCTTTGAATCTAAGAGTTTTTAGTTAAGCATGCATTTGATTAGTGCGGGAAATCATTACTACTAGTAAAATTTATTACCAATCAGTACTGAAGGCCATTATCTTAAGTTTTGCTTGTTATATTACAAATATAACAATTAGATTTCAAGCTAAACACAAATGAACAACTTTTTATTTCATTTGGCAGTTACTGATCAGAAAACACCATTTGATTTTACAAGTCATCATTCATAATCACTCATCTAAGGAGGATTACAATAATGGGTTCAACTGAGTTTGAATTATCAAGGAAGACTGGAAATAAGGGAGTTATTGAAATATCATGCTGAAATCCCTTAGATTCATTGAATGAACAGTAAATATATTACTTCATTTTCTGGAATAGATAAGAACTGTATGTCTGCATGTGTGTGTGTTTGTGTGTATTTGTATGTGTATGTGTTGTAGTTACATAGTGGAATAATGAGTACTGAAATAAATCAATTATTTGAATGACTTGATGAAGGAAGAAACCTTACATCCACTTTAGCATAAAAGTCATAAACAGAACCAAAACTGTTTAAAGAGGTAGAATTTAGATAGGGGAGTATCTGGTAAAAAGAAAGAAAATCTAATTGTGTCACAGGTTTTAAAAAGTGTTGATTGGTTATCATTTCCTGAAGGTTTCTTAGAAAAAAATCACATTCTAATATTAATACTTTAGTAACAACAATCAGATGGTCAAACTATATAAACCTGTGTTTGTAAGCATATGTCTATGTGTATGTGTGTGTGAAATGATATTCATCAGTTTCTCATTTGAATGATATTTTCTAGCTCCATCTGTCTGTTTATGGATCTATCTAAAATCTAATTTCTAAATACCCATTTTTGTACATTTTCCATTCAGGCAGCATATGCATTTTAGGGGATCAAGAGTAATCATTTTACATTGCAAGACAGTATATTGATCTAGATAGAATAGAACATCTAGAGAGAGAGAGAGGAAGATGGGAGGGCATTGGGGTGGGAGTTCAGAAGTAGAGTAGTGCATAGGAAGGGAATAAAAGAATGGAGAAAAGAGAGAAGAGGAAAAGAGACAAAGTGGAAAAGAAGAAAGAATAGCTTTACTTAGAACTGTTTGTTGTTGTTGTTTTTGCAAGGCAATGGGGTTAAGCGGCTTGCCCAAGGCCACACAGCTAGGTAATTATTAAGTGTCTGAGTCTGTATTTGAACCCAGGTACTCCTGACTCCAGGGCCGGTGCTCTATCCACTGCGCCACCTAGCCGTCCCTAGAACTGTTTAACAGCTATAAATGTTATAATAAACAGAAAATATATTTTTTTTCATAAAATAGAGGGAAGGTCTCAACTACCATCCATAATTCTGCTAAGATTTTGAAGAAATTCTGTGATTTTTCATGCATATAGTATAACATTTTCTCTATCTTCATCTTTATTATTTTTCCATCTATATTTGTAGATATATTTGTAGATTAATCTCCTGAACTGAATAAAGATAGATGAGGACAAAATTCACACTCCAACTTGGCCTCAAAGATATTATAATGATTTATGCAATGACACAACAGAGGTCTAAAATGGAAACAGTCAGAAAATATGTGTTTTGAAAATGCTTCAAATAGGAGCAGCTAGGTGGCGCAGTGGATAGAGCACCGGCCCTGGAGTCAGGAGTACCTGGGTTCAAATCCAGTCTCGGACACTTAATAATCGCCTAGCCGTGTGGCCTCGGGCAAGCCACTTAACCCCATTTGCCTTGCAAAAAAAAAAAAAAACCTAAAAAAAGAAAAAAAGAAAATGCTTCAATTAATGAAGTATTCATTCTATTTTTGTTTCTTTATCATTGTATAAAATATACTTTTTGAATTACTCCCTGAGTGCCTCACATATTTTTAATCATTTAAGTTTTTTCAAGCTAATGGGTGTTTTTTTTTAAAGTTGATAGTTTGTAAGTCATAACTAATAATTTTGCCAGATAGGCACAATTAGAAACAGAGTACTTCCAGAGATAGAATGCCAGTAAACATTTTTCCCTTAAGCAGCGAAATTAATTGTAAACAATGGAATGTTTATTCAAAGTAGAATACATTTCCTTCTTCTTATTTAGGACATCCCTTTCAAAAAACTTAAAGGATAGATCAAAGCAAGTTTATATTATTGTTTTTATGGTTGTTGTTATGGTTGTTATCATCACCATCATCATTACCCTATTATATAGTTCAGCACATAGAAGTTGAGGTAAAGTATTCATTTGTCTGTAGTCACACAGCTAGTTCTCATTTCCAACCACAGCATTCCTTCCCACAAAGACAAGTGCTTCCACTCATAGGAATTCTTTTATTTATATCATTCATTTGTTTGTTTTCAATGCAATTTTAGAAAAATCTCAGAATTAAACCAATTCAGACCTTCAAAGCTTATAGGTGAGAAAATCAGAGATAAAGAGAATTAAAGGTCAAAGTTTCAATAGTCAAGAAGTGACAGAGAATGGTTTTCAGCTGAAGCCTTTTGTTTCCAAATCAAGAGTCATTTTCACTATTTTCTGATGACTGTAGGAAAACCATAATTGAAATTTTATTTTAGAGTTCTCAAGTTGGGGAGTTCCAAAAGAATTTGAAATCAAGCCTCTTTCCAATTTGTATTTGAAGTCTTCGCTTTTGCTCTTTTATCTAGTACCTATTAACCTTAAACCTATTGTGAGAAATTTCT
This sequence comes from Macrotis lagotis, assembly GCF_037893015.1. Lineage (NCBI taxonomy): Eukaryota > Metazoa > Chordata > Mammalia > Peramelemorphia > Peramelidae > Macrotis > Macrotis lagotis. Next base: position 301,575,856 of record NC_133660.1, on the reverse strand, counting down.
ATATTAAATATTACTTTGGTTTCTAGTTCATTTTCATTTCCCTAAATTGCTTTTATCTATTCCCTCTCCCTGAAGCATTGTGATGGTACATTGTGAGTACTTGTCTGTGTTTGTGTGTAGGGGGGCAGATGATTTTTCTCTTGGGTGTGCATCTGTCTGTTTTATATGCATGATCAACAAGAATTGTGTCACTTAGCCCTCTGTGGAGAGCAGTATTTGGAAAATAAATGTTTTTTAAAATGGATGCTAAAAACATTTTATATACAACCACAGGAAGGGCAGCAAAAAAAAATAAAAAAATTAAACTATCATACTAGTTTCTAAGATCATAGAATATAGAAAAGATTGACTATAATGAACTTCAAGGCAATCAAACGGATATGGTATTAATGGAGATTGTATTTACTGTTAGTATGAGTATCGGAAAATCTTGAGATTTAAAAAAGTGTTGCAATATATGACCGCTGATTTCTCTACCAACACTAATTATATTGTCCTGTTATCCTCCATTTAGGATTGACAAATTCTCTTCAATGGGAATTTTTTAAACTAAAATGATACCACTGGTCTAGATAATTTTCATTCAAATTTGTATTTTATAAAGAAAGATAGTAGGAGTTAGTGAATGATTAGCCAGTCATATAACTTGTGAGAATTGGAATAGCTCTCTGAGCTCTGCTCTTGGTTAATCTAGATAGCTCATAGTCTTTCCCACTATATAATACTATCCCCAACCATAGTTTTCAATAATCTCATTTCTCTTTGTGGTATAATATTCTCATATGTTCTCTTCTCGTTTTGGCTTTAGAATGGGATTTGATAACATTCCGATGAGGTCATTTAACATGGTGCAATGACTTAAAATCATGGCAAATGAGAGTTGATTGAAGGAACTACATAGGTCTAAATTAGAAAAGATAAGGAACATAATTCTAGTCAAGTATTTGAATAAATACTATTAGAGAAGAGGTTCAAATTTTCTGTTTAGTGTCAAGGGTAAAATGTAGAACAATCAAATAGAATTTTAAAGAATAAAATTTAAGTTTAACATGGGAAGTAACAAGCAGCTTTAAAAGGCAGAAAGGTACAAGAATGGATTGAATAATTTGTGGGAAAAGTGGCTTTCCCTTCTTTAGTGTTCTTCAGACAATAATTGGAAGATTAATTATAGGGGTTATTGTTGAGCAGAGGTTTAAAGACCTGGCCCATGGATTGTCTTGAGAATAACCTGAACCAGATTACAATGTAAGTGATAAATATTTAAAAATAAAAGTAAAAATACAATAGAACATCACTAATACTACAATTTAAACTAATTCAGAATATAGCCCACATGAATCTTCGTCAATATTAGTGAGCCTCATTTCAATTTGTGTTTGACTTCAATGCTGTAGGATATATTCTGCATCAGATAAAATTGACCTAACTACGTGATGCAGTGGATAAAATGCAGCACCAAGAATTAGGAAGTCCTGAAATCACATAAGACTTCAGAATCTTACTAACTATGTAACATCAGGAAAGTCACATATTATTGTTTGTCTCAATTTCCTCATTAGTAAAAAAAAAAAAATGAATCGGAGAGATGCATAGTAAGCTGCTCCCATATGTTTTTCAAAGAGAAACCCAAATGGAATCATGAAGAGTCAGACACAACTAAAACAAATGAACAGCAACTGAACTGTAACAACAACATTATATCCCCTGAGAGCTCTTCCAACACTGGAAGAATATTTTTCTCCTCTTAACTAAAATGGCTCAAATATGAGAACCACAAAAGCATAGAAGCTGATCTGTAGGTAATTTCCAGTAATACAGTAGATTCTCATATTATGTCCTTATGCCATATAAACCCACTGCTGGCTCATATTTAATTACCGAAACTAGTTCCAGTTTTCAAAATTTCTAACCTGATTGTTAGCATCTTTTGTATATATTTTTTTCCTTTATAGTCTAATTTTTACACTTAAAACATGGGAAGAATTTTCAGCATACGGAATAGCAATGTATCAAAAGAAATATTACAGTATCAGGCATGTCTGTAATACTAAGAATGTGCTTTTTTATTTAGTTTTCATTTAGGTAATTTCATTTAATTACACATCCACAATGTCCTTATCAAGAACTTATCTGATGAAATAATTATCACATTTTGATTCTTGCTGAAAAATAGAAGTGATGGGATGCAGATATTTGTAGAGTAATATCATCACAATTTGAAGGGAATAGTACTGAATAACTAATGAGTCAGCATCAAAATATATCGAATATTATATTTTAATATTTTAATATTGAATATATTGAGTGAATATTTGAGTGAATATTTTAAGACATGTTTTCCCAATGTAAGTTAGATTTGATATTACAAGCTTCTTCAAATCAAGCCTGAAAAAGAGTGTTTTCAAAAACTTCTGCCCATCAATAGCTACCATTCATCTGAAAGATATTTATTTTACATCACAAGGCATCCAGTTTTACTTTTAGATTGATACTTAGGAAAAAATAATTCAAATCCTTGAGCTCATGGTCTTCACCTGTATTGAAAAGCAAATGTGTATTATACCTATATATAGAAACAAATGTACACAAATGCATGTATGTGTACATACATGCATTCATATGGGTGCTTGTTTGTATATGCACACATCAATATACAACAAGTTCATGTGTGCAAGAATATGCCATTTACACATATCAATGTGATATTTGTGAGTATATTATTTTTATGTATATGTATATAGTATATGTGATTACTCTTACATGCTAGCCTGTCAAATATTTGAAAACAGTTATTATGGCATGCCTAAGTTTTCTCACCAGAATACCCACCCATTGTTATATCTATTCATCTTCATTTCATGTAGTTATCATCTACCCAGTACCACGCCTCTGGACATCCTGATAAATTATTTGTTATTATTGTTGTTTTAAATTTTATTTATTTAAGACAATGGGATTAAGAGTGACTTGATCACTGTCACACAGCTAGGCAAATTATTAAGTGTCTGAGGTTGGATATGAACTCAGGTCGTCCTGACTTCAAGGTTGGTGCCCTATCCACTGCACCACTTATCTGGCCCCATGATGTATTATTTTTAAAATAATGAAAATAATCGTAACTTTCATGAATGATAAAAAATTTTTAAATCAAAATGCATGTACTAAAATAATCTTTTTTTTCTAATTTCAGATATATAATTTAATTCTAAATATAAAATACAAAAAAACTAAGTGGGAGCTAGGGGCAACTTCACAGAATTCATTCTCTTTGGACTTTCCTATGACCAAAATATACAGATATTTTGTTTTGTCTTCTTCTTAATCAGTTATATTAATCTTCTCATTGGAAACATTGTAATCCTCATCTCTATCTATTTTAGTCATCTTTTCCAACAGCAAGTGTCCTATTTCCTTAGTCACTTGTCTTCCATGGACATCTACTTTACTTCCAGTGTAACACCGAAACTAATTGTGAATCTGTTAACTGAGAGAAAAACCATCTCTTATGATCATTGTATGTTTCAAGTCTTCACTATGCACTTCTTTGGAGGTATTGAGATATTCATCCTGACCATAATGGCCTTTGATCGCTATGTTGCCATCTGTAAACCTCTCCACTACATGGTCATCATGAGTAGAAGGAAGTGCAGTCTCCTTATTTTGGCTGCTTGGGTTGGTGGGGCTGTTCACTCCTTTCCTCAATTGTCCATGACACTCAAGTTACCATTCTGTGGTCCCAATGAGATTGATCACTATTTCTGTGACGTCTTCCCCTTATTGAAAATTGCCTGCACAGATACTTATATGACCAGTGTTCTTGTTGTCGTTAATTCAGAGATAATGTCCACAGTAGTGGTCTTATCTTTTTCTTATGCCATTATATTATGGACCCTAAGGACACATTCAGCTGAAGGTCAGTGGAAAGCTCTCTCCACCTGTGGGTCTCATATCACAGTTGTGTTCTTATTTTTTGTACCTGCCATTTTTTCTTACCTTCGATCTCCCACCTCCTACCCAGAGGATAAAGTGTTTGCCCTATTTTATACCAACATTGCTCCAATGTTCAACCCTTTAATCTATACTCTGAGAAATACTGAGATGAAAAATTCCATGAGAAAAGTGTGGTGTCAAAACTGTGGGGAAAAGAAATCTAAGTTAGTTGCATTAATTTGTCTCAGGATGTTTCATAGAAGGAAAAAAAAAGAGATTGGATACTCAAATGTAATTTTAGGATTAAAGGCTTCTATGAAAAATCTTGCTTGGGCAAAAATGAATGTTCAGCGACCTGGCCATGATTGTGAGGACAAAAAAAGATCAGTACATTATCAAATGGTTGAAGTTAAGTGTGAATGTCAAGATTGTGTGTTGTCCATAATTTTTTCTCCCTTCATAAGTTTTTAAGCATTTATTCCATCTCAATTTCTTGTTAGTAATATAAACATAGTAAGTCACCTTCTTTTAGATATGCTATTTTTGCTTCCATTAAAATTAAATATAAACTTAGGAATACACATATTTGTAATATATGTGAATTTTATCTATATATATTATATACATATATTTCTTATATAAGTGTGAAATCTTTTGAAATGATTCTTTATATCTCTTGTAATTGGTTTCTTGACACGGCTAATCATGCAGAGACTTTTACTTTTACCCAAGGAATATTTTTTTTAACCAAATTGGTACATGTAGGTGAGTATGTGCATTAATAAATTCCAGTATTTAGCATGAACTTTTCACTACCTTCTCCTTGTTTGTTAGTTGCCATTCTATATTAAATCTTTGGTAGAATATTCTGTTAGTATCTCACATATTCCTTTTTTGTTTCCCCTGTGGATACTGAATATTCCCAGGCTTAATGCGACACTTCGTTTCAAATACTAGACATTCAGAAATGCCTTGTAGTTATCTGGGAATGAATAGTAAATTGTCAGTGGAGAAGACACTTCTCTGAAAGCCGTCTTTCTGAATTTATCTGTTCTCATAATTAGAACAGATGAGGACAGTCATCTGGGAAATACTGTGAAAGACATATAATTGGGAAGACCTGATTCCAATACTAGCTAGTTTTGTGACCCTGTAAAAGCCACTTTTGTTTACCTCAGTTTCCTTATTTGTAAAATGACCTAGAGAAGGAAATGGCAGACCACTCCAATAATTTTGCCAAGAACCCAAGTGGGCTAACAAAAATTCATACACGTTTGAAAAAAGAACTAAACAACAAAGGATAAATGAGCTTTCTGAAGAAGTGATTCAAAGATAGAAGCTTTGAAGGAAGTTTATTTGAAAGTCATTAAAAGAGAATTAACAATATCTTTCAGACTTCTCAGCCATGTTGACCAAGATCTAAGGAAATCATTTGATGCTGTAGAAACAGCAGTGAACCTGGAGTCACATAATCTATTAGAATCCAGGCTCTTTTTTTTTTTTACAAGGTTTAATAAGTTAAATGACTTTTTGGCCTCCTATACACTCATAGTTTATTATAGAAGATCTGAAGTCCTCTCCTCTTTAAATCCATGGAAGTTTTCAATTTTGGAATGTGCAGCTTTTTATGCCTTCTTGGAAATATTCTTTTATTTGACTTTGAAGTTTTCTCATGATTAATTTTGAATGTATGATATTTTCTTTATCTTTTCTTCCTTTTTTTGTTTTTTTGCAAGCAATGGGTTTAAGTGACATCCCCAACACCACAATGGTAGATAATTATTCTTTGTCTGAGGTTGGATTTGAACTGAGGTACTGCTGACTCCGGGGCTGGTGCTCTTTCACCTGAACCACCTTGCTGCTCTGAATGTATGATTTTTTACAGAATATAATTCAAAGTTATATACCTTGGCTCTGGTTCTTCAGATTGCAAGCTCAAATTGTGAACAGAGACTGTATTATTTCTCTTTTACTATCCCCCAGTGCAATGACTGCACATAGAGAATTCATAATATATGTTTATTTGTTGGTTATGGTTGATTTATACTATTTTATGCATGCATGCTGTTTTTCTGTGTAACAGTGTACAACAGATATACTCTAAAAAGTAAAAAAAAATTAAGAGCTTCTAAACTCAAAAAATCTGAAGTTCCAATTTTATTAGTCAACCTATCTTGAAGAAGTTAATTTTTAAGCAGAATTCTATAAATTAAACTCTTTATATTGTTTATATTTTAGTTTTTATCCACTTATTTCTCTTTTTATCTTTCCATTGGTTATATATATATATTCATTAAATCTGCTACAAGTTTCATTTATGAATATTTTTTTATAATTTTAATTGAAGGGTTGCTATAAAAAGCTGAATCAAACATGATAAAATAAGTTTCTTTATTCTAATAAATTGTGATGTTAATTAACTATTTGAATGATCAATAAGAGAGATGTTACTAATTTTATTACTAATAACGTCATAGCAGAATATAGAACTTGGTATGAAAATATTAACAAAAAGCAGGTGGAAAGTAGAATTATAGATGAAATAAGCTGATTTCTTAACCCTCTTACATATATAACATAAGATAGAAAATGTTTCCTAGGAATGAAAAGCATATTAACATAGCTTATTAAACAATAAAATTTATATTTAGCTGATATGCAAAGATTGAATCATTTGTAACTGGGATCTTTTTTTAAACTATTGTCATTTTATGCTGGGTGTCATCATGATGGTGATGGCATTGCAACCCCATTTAGCCCAACAATTCATATTCATCTCTTGACTTCTCCTATAGTGTTTTGATTATTTCCCTGTTTTCTTGTTTTAATTTTTTTATCCTAAAATATATTCTCCCTCCTTTACTAGTTATATCTCTCGGGCCCAAACCTTGTACTCAGTCTTTTCTTTCCTTATCTGTAGCATCATGTAAAGGATTCTAATAATTTACACCGTCTCCATGATATTTAATAAATCTATATCATAAATCCAATCTTTCATCCATGTTTCATCCTTATGTTTCTGTGAGTGTTTATATAAATTTCCTTTATTAAAAATAGTAACCCAAATATGAGAAAATGCTTTCTTCTTCCTTCCTCAAATTCTTCCTCTATAATCATTTTACTTGTTATTTTATTTTATTTTATTAACATAAAATTTATTAACATTATTAGTTAGAAACATTAGTAACCTTTCTTGTATTTTCCACATGTACGTGTTTGTTTGTGTGTATGTTTTTTATGTATTTTGTTTCCTCTCTCAATCTAGTCAGTATGTATTGCTGAATTTTTTGATTTTCTTTTTTAGCTATAACCTCTCTTTTACAATGTTCTCATTTTGTTCTAGTCAAAGAACTCATCCCTGCATTCATGAATTATTCTAATAGCTGAGCCTCCAGAGCCTGGGTACTCTGCTCATTGACTTTTAGGTAGGGTGGCACCAGAACCTAAATGCTCCTGGGAAGGGAGAGGAGGGTCAACAGTGATTGCAGTGGTGGGAAAGAATGGGCAAGGGAAGTTGAAATCAGACTATGGTAGAAAACAGACTTCAAAAGACCAGAGATTATGATTTAGGCTTCTATAATTTTAAGATTAATTGAATTTTGAGATACAAATTGGTCAAAAAAAACTCAAAGGGTTTAACATAATTGAGGGGCATCTTTAGTTGCACTGGCAAGACACCCCAAATTCTAACTGCTGTATATCCCATTTAGAGATAAAATCAAATTAATAGGTGTGACCTTTGTGTCCTGACCAAGTTTAAAAAAGCAGGGCCATTAGTTTGAGATTAATAGAGCAAGACTTTGGGGAGGAGGCAGAGTCACCCCTTTTTTAAAGCTGTGAGTTAACTTATATATACCTGGGAGCATATATAGCAGTATTTTTTAACGGAAGAGCTTGGTTCAGCAATCCTCTAGTCTAAATGATGCAGGCCAAAGATGAAGAGAATTGTGAATATAACAGAAACAAAATCTGTAATCTTAAATGCTGTTAAATCTTGCTAAATGGGTGGAGTCTTCCAGACCTTGAGACCACTGTGATTTTATCCTGCTTCCCCTGGACACTGTCAGTGGTATCTTGTCCCCCATTTTCCTTTGACTTAACTTTCCCTAGATGCTGGCATGACAGGAAATGACATGTTGAACTTGGGGGTTGAACACCTTGGGACAGGAAGGACCAGTACATAGCTTGCCATTGGAAAATACCTGGCCCAAGGTATGAGACAACTCCCCAAGCACCACTCCCTTCCCACCTACTGCAGAAGTGCATTTAAGAGGAAGTACCAACCCTTGGAGTTTCTTGCTTCTTCTGGGCTTCCATCCAGAAGGATGGAGCTTCCTCAAACTCTTCCTTAATCTATGTGGGCCTCAATGTGACCTGGTTAAGCCAAACCATGGTTGTCTAAACTCTCTCTCTCTCTCTCTCTCTCTCTCTCTCTCTCTCTCTCTCTCTCTCTCTCTCTCTGTCAGACTTCATTTGGCCTATCATCAGGATGCTTATTGATTTTCTAAGTAATCTTGGACTGGGTACTTTGTAACAACATGTTCAGTGCTTTGTAACAATAATTTGCGATAATAAATATTTAAGCAGTTTTAAATTCCCAGAGAGTTGTGAATTCCTTCCCCCTTTCAGGGACCTTAAATCTTCTCTCTTCAAACTCTAAATCGTTAATAATTGGCAACATTTCCTTTGGGACAGTACATTTACTGATGTCCTCAATGAGTTTAATCTCAATGAAAACTCAAACATGATGCTAACCTCCATACTTTGTCCTTATAAGGGACAATCATTCACATTTGGTCTGAAGAAAGAATAAACAAAATCAGGTTGACATATACATTTACAAGATTTCTCTAAGCTTGCAAAGAACATGTGTTAGAAAAGTGGATCCCAAAATGGAGTTCTGGAGGGCATCATTAATATAATTGCATTATCAGAAGGAGGAATTTGCTTCTGCAACTGTCCATCATGGGGCGAGAGTCCCTCAGATAAAGATGTGATTTGTGGAACATGGCCTGGAATTGGGGGAGCTCTATATCAGATAATCTCTTAGGCTAGAACTCAAGATGTTTGTACATTATGAGTTATGCTAAAGACCTCCACAAGATGTGATAATCTTCCCCTTCCAAGGTGTGTATACTATCTAGTGACCATTGATACAATGGGTTGATTCATATTTATTGTCAAAGAGAGAAAATCATATTTCTATAATATTCTACATGTGCAAAGGAAAAGAAAGGGAAAGAAGAAGAAAGATATCAGTGACACTGCTAGGTCAAAGGTATACATAGAATTATAGGACTTTGGGAATATCTCTAATTTTTTTTTCCAGATTGATTGGAAGAGTATATTTTCCTAGGAATTTTAAAGAGTGCTTTGTGGGATCTAAAAATTTTTACTTTGTCCACTGAGTATATCTGGATAGTTTTTTTTTTTTTTTTTTTTTTTATCAAAAATAGTATTTATTTAAATGGAAAATCCCTTTGGTGCCTTTAGCACACCATTTCATTTACAAAAGAAAATGCATTTTCATTCAAGACAACTGCTATGTAAGTTAAGGTACATTTGCAAAAGCTAAGCATTCTTTTTACATAAATAGTTTGTTTTTTCCAAATATATACATACACTGATAGTTTTTACCAATCTTTGTTTACAAGGTTTTGTGTTCTACAATTTCTCTCCCTCCCTCCCTTCCCTCCTCCCATCCCCAGCAAAACTTTGGACTTCATTTAAACTTCACAGTTCCTGCTATGGAATAAGTCCCTTAAAACTGTCTTATAAATATTGTGCTGCTAAAATGAACAAGTCCATTATAGTTGATCTTGACTCCAAATTATT